>NW_026646735.1:0-272230 GCF_949987535.1 Balaenoptera acutorostrata
GAGTCAGGGCCTTATTTATGGTAGTGTCAGTGCCTGAGTTGGGAGTAGTGTCAAGGCCATAGTTAGGGATGGTGTCAGCTGCTGAGATGGAAGTAGTGTCAGGCCCTTAGTTACGGACAGTGCCAGGGCCTGAAGTTGGGATTAGTTTCAGGGTCCTTTATTATGGACTGTGTCAGGGCCTGAGTTAAGAGTAGTGTCAAGGCCTTAATTTGGGAGAGTGTCACTGTCTGAGTTGGGAGGAGTGTCAGACCCTTAGTTAAGGGACAGCGTCAGTGTCCTGAGGTAGGAATAGTGCCAGAGCCTAAGTTACGGCCAGTGCCAGGGCCTGAGTTAGGAGTAGTCTGAGACCGGTAGTTAGGAACAGTGTCAGGGCCTGAGTTGTGAGTAGTTTCAGGGCCTTAGTTAGCGAAAGTGTCAATGCCGGAATTGGGAATAATGTCAGGGCCTTACTTAGGGAGAGTGTCAGTGCCTGAGGTGGAAGTAGTATCAGGGCCTTAGTTAAGGACAGTGTCAGTGCCTGAGTTCGGAGTACTGTCAGGGCATATTTCGGGACAGTCTCAGTGCCTATTTTGGGAGTAGTGTCACGGCCTTAGTTAGTGACATTGTCAGTGCCTGAGTAAGGAGTAGTGTCCGGGCCTTAGTTAGGGACAGTGTCAGTTGTTAGTTAGGAGTAGTGTCAGGGCCTAAGTTAGGGCTCAGTGTCAGTGCCTGAGTCAGGAGTAGAGTCAGGGCCTAAGTTAGGGACAGTGTCATTGCTTGAGATAGGAGTAGTGTCAGGGCCTTAGTTAGGAGTAGCATCAGTGCCTTCGTTAGGTATTGGATCAGCGCCTCAGTTAGGAATAGATTCAGGACCTTATTTAGGGACAGTGTTAGTGCCTGAGTTAGGAGTTGTGTCGGCCTTAGTTAGGGACCTTTTCAGGGCCTGAGTTAGGAGTAATGTCAGGGCCTTCCTTAAGTATTGTGTCAGCGCCTGAGTTAGGAATAGTGTCAGGGCTTAGTTAGGGACATTGTCAGGGCATGATCTCGGAGTTGTGTTAGGGCGTGAGCTAGTATGAATAGTGTCAGGGCCTTAGTTAGTGACAGTGTCAGTTGCTGAGTTTGGAGTAGTATCAGGGCCTTAGTTAGAGACAGTGTCAGGGCCTGAGTTAGGTGTATGTCAGGGCCCTTAGTTAGGGAGAGTGTCAGTGCCTGATTTAGGAGTAGTGTCAAGAGGCTTTGTTAGGGACAGTGTCAGGGCTGAGTTAAGAGTAGTGTCACAGCTTTAGTTTAGGACCAGTGTCAGGGCCTTCGTTAAGTCCAACATCAGCGCCTATGATAGGAATCAGATCAGGACCTGTGTTACAGGTAATGTCAGGGCCTTATTTAAGAACAGTGTCAGGGCCTGAGTCCTGACTTACTCCTTACTCTCCTCACTAAGGACTTTTGACACTACTGCTAATTCAGGCCCTGATAATGTCCCTAACTAAGGCCCTGACACTTTCCCTGGCTAAGGCCCTGAACTTCTCCTAAGTCACGCCCTGATACTGTCCCTAACAATGGCCCTGACACTACACCTAACTGAGGACCCCGACATGATACCTAACAAAGGCTTTGTTGCTAGTTCCAAACTAAAGCCTAAAAATTGGGCCTAAATAAGGCCTTGACACTAATCCTAACTCAGGCCCTAAAACTCTCCCTAACGAAGGCCCTGATAGTATGCCTAACTCAGGCCCTCATAATCATCCTAACAATGCTCTGATGCTAGTCCACACTAAGGCCCTGAAATTGGTCCTAAATAAGGCCTTGACACTCATCCTAACTCAGGCCCTAGCACTGTCCCTAACTAGGTCTCAGACAGTACACCTGAAATCAGACCCTGACACTGTCCCTAAGCAAGGCCCTGACACTACTGCTAACTCAGTCCCTTACGACTGTACCTAACAAAGTCTCTGATGCTCGGCCTAACTCAGGCCCTGAAACCGTCTGTAACTAAGGCCCTGCGCCATCACTATCAAAAAGTCCTGCCATTATCCTGAGCTAATATCCTGACCTATGTCTTTCCAAGGTCCTGAAACTGTCCCAAAGGAAGCGCCTGTCAACTGGCTGTCCTAAGTGAAGACCTGAGGCTGTCCCTAACTCAGCCCTGAAGCTTTCCTTAACTGAAGCCTTGAAGCTGTGACTAATTTCAGGTCCTGATCATGTACCTAACGAAGACCTTAATGCTGATCCAGCAAAGACGCTGATGCTGCTCCAAAGTCATGCCCTGACAGTGTGCCCAGCTAAGGCCTGATGCTAAGCCTCACTCAGGCCCTGCCGCTCTCCCTAAGTCAGCCCTGACACTGTCACTAACTAAGGCCCTGACTCTACTCCTAATTCAGTTGCGTACATTGTATCTAACAAAGGCTCTGATGCTAGTCGTAACTCAGGGCCTGGACACTGTCTCTAACTAAGGGCTGCTGCCATCAACATCGAAAAGTCCTGACATTATCCGGAGCTAATAACCTGACCCATGTCTTACCAAGGTCCTGAAACTGTCCCAAAGGAAGCCCTGACGCTGTCCCTAAGTGAGGGCCCTGAAGCTTTCCCTAACTAACTCAGGCCTTGATGCTGTGACTAACTCAGACCCTGATCATGTCCTTAACTAAGACCCTAAGGCTGATCCAACAGAGGCCCTGATGCTGCTCCGAAGTCATGCCCCGATAGTGTCCCCCACTAAGTGTCCTGAATGCTATGCCTCACTCAGACCCTATCGCTCTCCCTAAGTCAGGCTCTGATGCTGTCCCTACCTGAAGCTCTAACACTGGTTCTGAATAAGGCCCTGAGAGTCTCCGTAACAAAGGTCTTCACACTATCCTTAGGTCATTTCCTGACACTATGCGCTAGATGTTAAACTGACACGGTCACTAGCTAATGTCCTGCCTCTTATGCTAACTGAAGCCCTTAGGCTGTGCCTACCTCAGCACTGAATTTAGTCTCAAGACCATGAAACTGTCCCGAACGAAGGCCTAGATGCTTCGTCGCCCTGCAGTCCGGCCCTGACACTGTCCCCTAACTAAGGCCCTAACACTATTGCTAACTGAGGAATCTGACACTGGACCTATCAGAGGCCCGCTACTCCTAACTAATACGCCTTGAAACTTTCCCTACGTAGCGCTGCTACCATCAGATATCTAAAGCCCTGACATTATCCTGAGCTAATATCCTGACCCATTGTCTTAGCCAAGGTCCTGAAACTCCTCCAAAGTTAGCCCTGACACTGTCCCTAAGTGAGGCCCTGAGGCTGTCCCTCACAGAGGTCCTGATAATGTCTTTAACGAGACTCTAATGCTGATCTTCCAGAGACCCTTATGTTGATCCCTATGTCATGCCCTGACGCTGTCCGTAGCTAATGGCCCTGACTCTAGCATCACTCAGGACCCTGTCGCTCTCCCTAAGTCAGGCTAGGGACTCTGTCCCTTCCTGAAGCCCTGACACTGGGCCTAAATTAGGCACTGATGCTCTAATTAGCTATGGTCTTGACACTATCCCTAGGTCATTTCCTGACACTAATCCCTAGATCTTAACCTAAACTTGTCTTTAGCTATTGTCGAGCCTCTTATGCTAACTAAATCCCTGATGCAGTCTCGAACTAAGAGCCTGAAAATTAGTCCCGAGCCGTCAAGCTGTCCCTAACTGAGGTTGGAGGCTCATCCTAACTGAGGACGCTGACACTGTCCCTAAGCTAAAGCCCTGACACTACAACCTAACTCAGTCCCTGACACTGTACTTTACAAGGCTCTGATGCTAGTCCTAACCTAGGCCCTGACACTGTCTCCAAGTAAGGCTCAGAATTTGCCCCTAATAGAGCCCTGCTGTCAGCAATAACTAAAAACTGGACATCTAGCCTGAGTTAAATATCCTGACATATTTCTAACCATGGTCCTGACACTGTCCCTAAGAAAGCACTGTCGCTGTCCCTATGTTAAGAACTGAGGCTGTCCCTAACTCAGGCCTGAAGCTTTCCCTAATAGTGGCCTTGAAGCTGATGACTAAGTCAGGGCCCTGATCATATCATGTAACAAAGACGCTAAGGCTGATCCAACAGAGGCGCTGATTCTGTTCCTAAGTCATGCCCTGTACAGTGTCCTCAGCTAAGGGCCTGACGCTAGGCCTCACTCAGGCCCTGTCGCTCTGCCTAAGTCAGGCTCTGATGCTGTCCCTACCTGAAGCCCTGACACTGCTTCTAAATAAGGATCTGATACTCTCAGTAACTAAGGTTTTGACACTATGCTTAGTCCTTTCCTGACACTCTCCCTAGACCATAAACCTGAGCCTGTCCCTAGCAAGTGTCGTGCCTCTTATGCTAACTACAGCCCTGCTGCTGTCCTTAACTAAGGGCCTAAAATTACTCTCGAGGCTGTGACCCTGTCCGTACCTAAGGCCTCGATGTTCGTCCTAATTCAGGGCCTGACACTGTCCCTAACTAAGGCCCTGCTGCCGTCAATATCTAAAGTCCTGACACTATCCTGAGCTAATTCTTGACCCATCTCTTACCAAGGTCCTGAAACTGTCCTAAGGAAGCCCTGATGCTGTCTCGAAGTGAGGCTTGAGGCTGTCCCTAACAGAGGCCCTGAGAATATCTTTAACATAGCCCCTGAGGCTGAATCCTACCGTGTGGCTCTTAGCTGCTCCTAAGTCATGCCCTGACACTGTCTCTAGCTAAGGCCCTGACCGCTAGCCTCACTCAGCCCCTGTCCCACTCCCTAAGTCAGGCTCTGACGCTGTTCCTACCCGAAGCCCTGACACTCACTGCTCTAAATTAGGTCCTGATGTGCTATAAGTAACTAAGGTCTTGACACTCTCTCCTAGGTCATTTCCTGACACTCTCCCTAGACCTTAACCTAACCTTCTCTTTAGCTAACGTCGAGATTAGCTAAAGAGATTCTTTAGAACGAGATTCTTTCATCTTCTGAATAGAGTTTTCTTCCAAACATAATTTTTATAGTGTTACTAACTTTAAACAAAATGTACTCAACTGCTGTGGAATCTTCCTTCATAGGAGCGTGCATGGTTCACTTCTGCATCTGCTTGAGGTGGTGTTCAGGTTGCTTTCAGAGCTGTAGATCCCCTTATGCTAGCTAAATCCCTGATTCTGTCCCTAAATGAGGCCCTGAATTTAGGTCCGAGGCCGTGAACCTGTCCTAACTGAGGCCTGCAGGCTCGTCCTAATGCAGGCCCTGACACTGTCCCTAACTAAGGCTCTGACACTACACCTAACTCAGTCACTGACACTGTACCTAACAAAGGCTCTGATGCTAGTCCTAACTTAAGGCCCTGACACTGCCTCTAACTAAGGCCCTGCTGCCGTCAATATCTGAACACCTGATATTATGCCTGAGCTAATAGCCTGACCCATGTCTTACCAAGGTCCTGAAACTTTCCCAAAGTAAGCCCTGACGCTGTCCCTAAGTGAGGCCCTTGAGGCTATCCCTAACGGAGGCCCTGATAATAGCTTTAACGAAGACCCTAATGCTGATCCTACAGAGGCCTTTATGCTGCTCCTAAGTCATGCCCTGATACTGTCCCTTACTCAGGCCCTAAAGCTAGCCTCACTTAGGCCCTGTGCTGTACCTTACATTAGGCTCTGATGCTGTCCATACATCAAGCCCTGGCGCTGGTCCTGATTAAGGTGCTCACGCTGCTGCTAACTAAGGCCCTGATGCTCTCAATAACTAAGGTCTTCTCGTTATCCCTTGGTCATTTCCTTTCACTATCTCTGGCCTGGAACCTGACTCTGTCCCGAGATAATCTCCTGCATCTTATGCGAACTGAAACCCTAATGCTCTCCCTAACTAAGGCCCTGACTACTCCTAACTAAGGCCATGACACTGAATCTAACAAAGGCCCGGAATCTGTCCTTCATAGAGGCCCTGCTGCCAGCAAAAACTAAAATCCTGACACTCTCCTGAGCTAATATCCTGACTCATTTCTAACCAAGGTCCTGACACTGTCCCTAAGAAAGCCCTGTGGCTGTCTTTAAGTGAAGACCTGAGGCTGTCTGTAACTCAGACCCTGAAGCTTTCCCTAACGGAGGCCTTGACGCTGTGACTAACTAGGGCTCCGGTCATGTCTTTAACTAAGAGCCTAAAGCTGATCCAACAAAGGCACTGATGCTGCTCCTAAGTCATTCCCTGACAGTGTCCCCAGCTAAGGGCCTGACATTAGGCCTCACTCAGGCCCTGTCGCTCTCCCTAAGTCAGGCCCTGATGCTGTCCCTACCTGAAGCCCTAACACTGCTTCTGAAGAAGTCCCTGAGAGTCTCAGTAACAAAGGTCTTCACACTATCCTTAGGTCATTTCCTGACACGATTCCAAGCCTTTACCCTAACCCTGTCCCGAGCTAATGTCCTACCTCGTATGCTAACTAAAGACCTTATGCTGTGCCTAATTCAGGCACTGAATTTAGTCCCAAGGCCGCTAGACTGTCCCTAACTCGGCTCGATGCCCTTATCGTCACAATGTTCCATGACCACTGTCATCACAATGCTCCCCGCCCTTGTCATCACAATGCTCCATGGCGCTGGTCATCACAATGATCCAGAGCCTTAGTGCTTGAGTTGGGAGTAGTATCATTGCCTCAGTTAGGGACACTGTCATTGCCTGAATTGGGAGTAGTGTCAGAGCCTTAGTTAGGGACAGCGCCAGGGCGAGTTGGGAGTAGTGCCAGTGCCTTAGTTAGGGACAGCGCCAGGGCGAGTTGGGAGTAGTGCCAGTGCCTTAGTTGGGGACAGCGCCAGTGCTTGCATTGGGAGTAGTGTCAGGGCCATAGTTAGGGACAGTGTCAGTGGCTGAGATGGGAATAGTGTCAGGGCCTTAGTTACGGACATTGTCAGTGCCTAAGTTGGGATTTTTGTCAGGGTCTTTATTATGGACAGTGTCAGGGCCTGAGTTAAGAGTAGTGTCAAGGCCTTAATTTGGAAGAGTGTCAGTGTCTCAGTTTGGAGTAGTGTCAGACCCTTAGTTAGGAACAGCGTCAGTGCCTGAGTTGGGAGTAGTGACATGGCCTAAGTTATGGACAGTGTCAGGGTCTGAGTTAGGAATAGTCTCAGGACCTTAGTTAGGGACAGTGTCAGGGACTGTGTTAGGAATAGTGTCAGGGCCTAAGTTAGGAATAGTCTGAGACCGGTAGTTAGGAACAGTGTCAGGGCCTGAGTTGTGAGTCGTTTCAGGGCCTTAGTGAGAGAAAGTGTCAGTGCCGGAGTTGGCAGTTATGTCAGGGCCTTAGTTAGTGACAGTGTCAGTGCCTGAGTTGGGAGTAGTGTCAGGGCCTAGTTAGGGACAGTGTCAGTGCCTGAGTTGGAAGTAGTGTCAGGGCATTAGGGACAGTGTCAGTGGCTGAGATGGGAGTAGTGTCAGGGTCTTAGTTAGGGAGAGTGTCAGTGCCTGAGTTGGGAATAGTCTCAGGGTCTTTTTTGGGACAGCATCAGGGCATGAGTTAAAAGTAGTGTCAAGGCCTTAGTTAGGGAGAGTGTCAGTGCCTGTGTTGGGAGTAGTATCAGGCCCTTCGTTAGGGACAGTGTCAGGGTCTGAGGTAGAAGTAGTCTCAGGGCCTTAGTTAGGTAGCGTGTCAGTGCCTAAGTAAGTAGTAGTGTGAGGGCCTTAGTTAGGGACAGTGTCAATGCCTGGGTTGGGAGTAGTGTCAGAGCCTTAGTTAGGGACAGCGTCAGTGCCTGCGTTGGGAGTAGTGTCAGGGCCTTACTTAGGGACAGCGTCAGTGCCTGAGTTAGGAGTAGTGTGATGGCCGTAGTTAGGGACACTCTCAGTGCCAGAGTTGGGGGTAGTGGCAGGCCTTTGTTAGGGACTGTGCCAGGGCCTGAGTTAAGAGGAGTGTCAAGTCCTTAGTTAGGGACAGTGTTAGTGCCTGAGTTGAGAGTAATGTCAGGGCCTTAGTTAGGGACAATGTCAGTGCCTAGTTTGGGAGTAGTGTCAGGGCCTTAGTTAGGGACAGTGTCAGTGCCTGAGTTGGGAGTACTGTCAGGGCGTATTTCGGGACAGTCTCAGTGCCTATGTTGGGATTAGTGTCAGGGCCTTTGTTAGGAACAATGTCAGTGCCTGAGTTGGGAGTTGTGTCAGGACATTAGTAAGTGCCTGAGTTAGGAGAAGTGTCAGGGCTGTAGTTAGGGATAGTGTCAGTGCCTGAGTTGGAGGTAGTGTCAGGGCCTTAGGGACAGTGTCAGTGGCTGAGATGGGAGTAGTGTCAGGGCCTTAGTTAGGGACAGTGTCAGTGCCTGAGTTGGGAGTAGTGTCAGGGCCTTAGTTAGGGACAGTGTCAGTGGCTGAGTTGGGAGTAATATCAGTGCCTTAGTTAGGGACAGTGTCGGGGCCTGAACTGGGAGTAGTCTCTGGGCCGTAGTTAGGAAGAGTGTCAGTGACTGAGTTGGGAGTACTCTCAGGGTCTTAGTTAAGGACAGTGTCAGGGCATGAGTTAAGTATTGTGTCAAAGCCTTAGTTACGGAGAGTGTCAGTATTTGAGTTCAGAGAAGTGTAATGGCCTTATTTAGTGACAGTGACAGTGCCTGAGTTAGGAGTGGAGTCAGGGCCTTATTTATGGTAGTGTCAGTGCCTGAGTTGGGAGTAGTGTCAGGGCCATAGTTAGGGATGGTGTCAGCTGCTGAGATGGAAGTAGTGTCAGGCCCTTAGTTACGGACAGTGCCAGGGCCTGAGTTGGGATTAGTTTCAGGGTCTTTATTATGGACTGTGTCAGGGCCTGAGTTAAGAGTAGTGTCAAGGCCTTAATTTGGGAGAGTGTCACTGTCTGAGTTGGGAGGAGTGTCAGACCCTTAGTTAAGGGACAGCGTCAGTGTCTGAGGTAGGAATAGTGCCAGAGCCTAAGTTACGGCCAGTGCCAGGGCCTGAGTTAGGAGTAGTCTGAGACCGGTAGTTAGGAACAGTGTCAGGGCCTGAGTTGTGAGTAGTTTCAGGGCCTTAGTTAGCGAAAGTGTCAATGCCGGAATTGGGAATAATGTCAGGGCTTACTTAGGGAGAGTGTCAGTGCCTGAGGTGGAAGTAGTATCAGGGCCTTAGTTAAGGACAGTGTCAGTGCCTGAGTTCGGAGTACTGTCAGGGCATATTTCGGGACAGTCTCAGTGCCTATTTTGGGAGTAGTGTCACGGCCTTAGTTAGTGACATTGTCAGTGCCTGAGTAAGGAGTAGTGTCTGGGCCTTAGTTAGGGACAGTGTCAGTTGCTTAGTTAGGAGTAGTGTCAGGGCCTAAGTTAGGGCCAGTGTCAGTGCCTGAGTCAGGAGTAGAGTCAGGGCCTAAGTTAGGGACAGTGTCATTGCTTGAGATAGGAGTAGTGTCAGGGCCTTAGTTAGGAGTAGCATCAGTGCCTTCGTTAGGTATTGGATCAGCGCCTCAGTTAGGAATAGATTCAGGACCTTATTTAGGGACAGTGTTAGTGCCTGAGTTAGGAGTTGTGTCGGCCTTAGTTAGGGACCTTTTCAGGGCCTGAGTTAGGAGTAATGTCAGGGCCTTCCTTAAGTATTGTGTCAGCGCCTGAGTTAGGAATAGTGTCAGGGCCTTAGTTAGGGACATTGTCAGGGCATGATCTCGGAATTGTGTTAGGGCGTGAGCTATGAATAGTGTCAGGGCCTTAGTTAGTGACAGTGTCAGTGCTGAGTTTGGAGTAGTATCAGGGCCTTAGTTAGAGACAGTGTCAGGGCCTGAGTTAGGTGTATGTCAGGGCCTTAGTTAGGGAGAGTGTCAGTGCCTGATTTAGGAGTAGTGTCAGAGGCTTTGTTAGGGACAGTGTCAGGGCCTGAGTTAAGAGTAGTGTCACAGCTTTAGTTAGGACCAGTGTCAGGGCCTTCGTTAAGTCCAACATCAGCGCCTATGATAGGAATCAGATCAGGACCTGTGTTACAGGTAATGTCAGGGCCTTATTTAAGAACAGTGTCAGGGCCTGAGTCCTGACTTACTCCTTACTCTCCTCACTAAGGACTTTTGACACTACTGCTAATTCAGGCCCTGATAATGTCCCTAACTAAGGCCCTGACACTTTCCCTGGCTAAGGCCCTGAACTTCTCCTAAGTCACGCCCTGATACTGTCCCTAACAATGGCCCTGACACTACACCTAACTGAGGCCCCGACATGATACCTAACAAAGGCTTTGTTGCTAGTCCAAACTAAAGCCCTAAAATTGGGCCTAAATAAGGCCTTGACACTAATCCTAACTCAGGCCCTAAAACTCTCCCTAACGAAGGCCCTGATAGTATGCCTAACTCAGGCCCTCATACGATTCCTAACAATGGCTCTGATGCTAGTCCACACTAAGGCCCTGAAATTGGTCCTAAATAAGGCCTTGACACTCATCCTAACTCAGGCCCTAGCACTGTCCCTAACTAGGTCTCAGACAGTACACCTAAATCAGACCCTGACACTGTCCCTAAGCAAGGCCCTGACACTACTGCTAACTCAGTCCCTTACACTGTACCTAACAAAGTCTCTGATGCTCGGCCTAACTCAGGCCCTGAAACCGTCTGTAACTAAGGCCCTGCTGCCATCACTATCAAAAGTCCTGCCATTATCCTGAGCTAATATCCTGACCTATGTCTTTCCAAGGTCCTGAAACTGTCCCAAAGGAAGCCCTGACGCTGTCCCTAAGTGAAGACCTGAGGCTGTCCCTAACTCAGGCCCTGAAGCTTTCCTTAACTGAAGCCTTGAAGCTGTGACTAATTCAGGTCCTGATCATGTACCTAACGAAGACCTTAATGCTGATCCAGCAAAGACGCTGATGCTGCTCCAAAGTCATGCCCTGACAGTGTGCCCAGCTAAGGGCCTGATGCTAAGCCTCACTCAGGCCCTGCCGCTCTCCCTAAGTCAGGCCCTGACACTGTCACTAACTAAGGCCCTGACTCTACTCCTAATTCAGTTGCGTACATTGTATCTAACAAAGGCTCTGATGCTAGTCGTAACTCAGGGCCTGACACTGTCTCTAACTAAGGGCTGCTGCCATCAACATCGAAAGTCCTGACATTATCCGGAGCTAATAACCTGACCCATGTCTTACCAAGGTCCTGAAACTGTCCCAAAGGAAGCCCTGACGCTGTCCCTAAGTGAGGCCCTGAAGCTTTCCCTAACTAACTCAGGCCTTGATGCTGTGACTAACTCAGACCCTGATCATGTCTTTAACTAAGACCCTAAGGCTGATCCAACAGAGGCCCTGATGCTGCTCCGAAGTCATGCCCCGATAGTGTCCCCCACTAAGTGTCTGATGCTAGGCCTCACTCAGACCCTATCGCTCTCCCTAAGTCAGGCTCTGATGCTGTCCCTACCTGAAGCTCTAACACTGGTTCTGAATAAGGCCCTGAGAGTCTCCGTAACAAAGGTCTTCACACTATCCTTAGGTCATTTCCTGACACTATCGCTAGATGTTAAACTGACACGGTCACTAGCTAATGTCCTGCCTCTTATGCTAACTGAAGCCCTTAGGCTGTGCCTACCTCAGGCACTGAATTTAGTCTCAAGACCATGAAACTGTCCCGAACGAAGGCCTAGATGCTCGCCCTGCATCCGGCCCTGACACTGTCCCTAACTAAGGCCCTAACACTATTGCTAACTGAGGATCTGACACTGGACCTATCAGAGGCCCGCTACTCCTAACTAACGCCTTGAAACTTTCCCTAACGTAGGCGCTGCTACCATCAATATCTAAAGCCCTGACATTATCCTGAGCTAATATCCTGACCCATGTCTTACCAAGGTCCTGAAACTCTCCCAAAGTTAGCCCTGACACTGTCCCTAAGTGAGGCCCTGAGGCTGTCCCTCACAGAGGTCCTGATAATGTCTTTAACGAGACTCTAATGCTGATCTTCCAGAGACCCTTATGTTGATCCTATGTCATGCCCTGACGCTGTCCGTAGCTAAGGCCCTGACTCTAGGCATCACTCAGGCCCTGTCGCTCTCCCTAAGTCAGGCTAGGACTCTGTCCCTTCCTGAAGCCCTGACACTGGGCCTAAATTAGGCACTGATGCTCTAATTAGCTATGGTCTTGACACTATCCCTAGGTCATTTCCTGACACTATCCCTAGATCTTAACCTAAACTTGTCTTTAGCTATTGTCGAGCCTCTTATGCTAACTAAATCCCTGATGCTGTCTCGAACTAAGAGCCTGAAATTAGTCCCGAGGCCGTCAAGCTGTCCCTAACTGAGGTTGGAGGCTCATCCTAACTGAGGCGCTGACACTGTCCCTAACTAAAGCCCTGACACTACACCTAACTCAGTCCCTGACACTGTACTTTACAAGGGCTCTGATGCTAGTCCTAACTCAGGCCCTGACACTGTCTCCAAGTAAGGCTCAGAATTTGCCCCTAATAGAGGCCCTGCTGTCAGCAATACCTAAAAACTGGACACTAGCCTGAGTTAATATCCTGACATATTTCTAACCAAGGTCCTGACACTGTCCCTAAGAAAGCCCTGTCGCTGTCCCTATGTTAAGAACTGAGGCTGTCCCTAACTCAGGCCCTGAAGCTTTCCCTAAGTGAGGCCTTGAAGCTGTGACTAAGTCAGGCCCTGATCATATCTGTAACAAAGACGCTAAGGCTGATCCAACAGAGGCGCTGATTCTGTTCCTAAGTCATGCCCTGACAGTGTCCTCAGCTAAGGGCCTGACGCTAGGCCTCACTCAGGCCCTGTCGCTCTGCCTAAGTCAGGCTCTGATGCTGTCCCTACCTGAAGCCCTGACACTGCTTCTAAATAAGGATCTGATACTCTCAGTAACTAAGGTTTTGACACTATGCTTAGGTCCTTTCCTGACACTCTCCCTAGACCATAACCTGAGCCTGTCCCTAGCAAGTGTCGTGCCTCTTATGCTAACTACAGCCCTGCTGCTGTCCTTAACTAAGGGCCTAAAATTACTCTCGAGGCTGTGACCCTGTCCGTACCTAAGGCCTCGATGTTCGTCCTAATTCAGGGCCTGACACTGTCCCTAACTAAGGCCCTGCTGCCGTCAATATCTAAAGTCCTGACACTATCCTGAGCTAATTTCTTGACCCATCTCTTACCAAGGTCCTGAAACTGTCCCTAAGGAAGCCCTGATGCTGTCTCGAAGTGAGGCCTTGAGGCTGTCCCTAACAGAGGCCCTGAGAATATCTTTAACATAGCCCCTGAGGCTGATCCTACCGTGGCTCTTAGGCTGCTCCTAAGTCATGCCCTGACACTGTCTCTAGCTAAGGCCCTGACGCTAGGCCTCACTCAGGCCCTGTCCCACTCCCTAAGTCAGGCTCTGACGCTGTTCCTACCCGAAGCCCTGACACTCACTGCTCCTAAATTAGGTCCTGATGTGCTAAGTAACTAAGGTCTTGACACTCTCCCTAGGTCATTTCCTGACACTCTCCCTAGACCTTAACCTAACCTTCTCTTTAGCTAACGTCGAGATTAGCTAAAGAGATTCTTTAGAACGAGATTCTTTCATCTTCTGAATAGAGTTTTCTTCCAAACATAATTTTTATAGTGTTACTAACTTTAAACAAAATGTACTCAACTGCTGTGGAATCTTCCTTCATAGGAGCGTGCATGGTTCACTTCTGCATCTGCTTGAGGTGGTGTTCAGGTTGCTTTCAGCTGTAGATCCCCTTATGCTAGCTAAATCCCTGATTCTGTCCCTAAATGAGGCCCTGAATTTAGGTCCGAGGCCGTGAACCTGTCCCTAACTGAGGCCTGCAGGCTCGTCCTAATGCAGGCCCTGACACTGTCCCTAACTAAGGCTCTGACACTACACCTAACTCAGTCACTGACACTGTACCTAACAAAGGCTCTGATGCTAGTCCTAACTTAGGCCCTGACACTGCCTCTAACTAAGGCCCTGCTGCCGTCAATATCTGAACACCTGATATTAGCCTGAGCTAATAGCCTGACCCATGTCTTACCAAGGTCCTGAAACTTTCCCAAAGTAAGCCCTGACGCTGTCCCTAAGTGAGGCCTTGAGGCTATCCCTAACGGAGGCCCTGATAATAGCTTTAACGAAGACCCTAATGCTGATCCTACAGAGGCCTTTATGCTGCTCCTAAGTCATGCCCTGATACTGTCCCTTACTCAGGCCCTAAAGCTAGGCCTCACTTAGGCCCTGTTGCTGTACCTTACTTAGGCTCTGATGCTGTCCATACATCAAGCCCTGGCGCTGGTCCTGATTAAGGTGCTCACGCTGCTGCTAACTAAGGCCCTGATGCTCTCAATAACTAAGGTCTTCTCGTTATCCCTTGGTCATTTCCTTTCACTATCTCTGGCCTGGAACCTGACTCTGTCCCGAGATAATCTCCTGCATCTTATGCGAACTGAAACCCTAATGCTCTCCCTAACTAAGGCCCTGACTACTCCTAACTAAGGCCATGACACTGAATCTAACAAAGGCCCAGAATCTGTCCTTCATAGAGGCCCTGCTGCCAGCAAAAACTAAAATCCTGACACTCTCCTGAGCTAATATCCTGACTCATTTCTAACCAAGGTCCTGACACTGTCCCTAAGAAAGCCCTGTGGCTGTCTTTAAGTGAAGACCTGAGGCTGTCTGTAACTCAGACCCTGAAGCTTTCCCTAACGGAGGCCTTGACGCTGTGACTAACTAGGGCTCCGGTCATGTCTTTAACTAAGAGCCTAAAGCTGATCCAACAAAGGCACTGATGCTGCTCCTAAGTCATTCCCTGACAGTGTCCCCAGCTAAGGGCCTGACATTAGGCCTCACTCAGGCCCTGTCGCTCTCCCTAAGTCAGGCCCTGATGCTGTCCCTACCTGAAGCCCTAACACTGCTTCTGAAGAAGTCCCTGAGAGTCTCAGTAACAAAGGTCTTCACACTATCCTTAGGTCATTTCCTGACACGATTCCAAGCCTTTACCCTAACCCTGTCCCGAGCTAATGTCCTACCTCGTATGCTAACTAAAGACCTTATGCTGTGCCTAATTCAGGCACTGAATTTAGTCCCAAGGCCGCTAGACTGTCCCTAACTCGGCTCGATGCCCTTATCGTCACAATGTTCCATGACCACTGTCATCACAATGCTCCCCGCCCTTGTCATCACAATGCTCCATGGCGCTGGTCATCACAATGATCCAGAGCCTTAGTGCTTGAGTTGGGAGTAGTATCATTGCCTCAGTTAGGGACACTGTCATTGCCTGAATTGGGAGTAGTGTCAGAGCCTTAGTTAGGGACAGCGCCAGGGCGAGTTGGGAGTAGTGCCAGTGCCTTAGTTAGGGACAGCGCCAGGGCGAGTTGGGAGTAGTGCCAGTGCCTTAGTTGGGGACAGCGCCAGTGCTTGCATTGGGAGTAGTGTCAGGGCCATAGTTAGGGACAGTGTCAGTGGCTGAGATGGGAATAGTGTCAGGGCCTTAGTTACGGACATTGTCAGTGCCTAAGTTGGGATTTTTGTCAGGGTCTTTATTATGGACAGTGTCAGGGCCTGAGTTAAGAGTAGTGTCAAGGCCTTAATTTGGAAGAGTGTCAGTGTCTCAGTTTGGAGTAGTGTCAGACCCTTAGTTAGGAACAGCGTCAGTGCCTGAGTTGGGAGTAGTGACATGGCCTAAGTTATGGACAGTGTCAGGGTCTGAGTTAGGAATAGTCTCAGGACCTTAGTTAGGGACAGTGTCAGGGACTGTGTTAGGAATAGTGTCAGGGCCTAAGTTAGGAATAGTCTGAGACCGGTAGTTAGGAACAGTGTCAGGGCCTGAGTTGTGAGTCGTTTCAGGGCCTTAGTGAGAGAAAGTGTCAGTGCCGGAGTTGGCAGTTATGTCAGGGCCTTAGTTAGTGACAGTGTCAGTGCCTGAGTTGGGAGTAGTGTCAGGGCCTAGTTAGGGACAGTGTCAGTGCCTGAGTTGGAAGTAGTGTCAGGGCATTAGGGACAGTGTCAGTGGCTGAGATGGGAGTAGTGTCAGGGTCTTAGTTAGGGAGAGTGTCAGTGCCTGAGTTGGGAATAGTCTCAGGGTCTTTTTTGGGACAGCATCAGGGCATGAGTTAAAAGTAGTGTCAAGGCCTTAGTTAGGGAGAGTGTCAGTGCCTGTGTTGGGAGTAGTATCAGGCCCTTCGTTAGGGACAGTGTCAGGGTCTGAGGTAGAAGTAGTCTCAGGGCCTTAGTTAGGTAGCGTGTCAGTGCCTAAGTAAGTAGTAGTGTGAGGGCCTTAGTTAGGGACAGTGTCAATGCCTGGGTTGGGAGTAGTGTCAGAGCCTTAGTTAGGGACAGCGTCAGTGCCTGCGTTGGGAGTAGTGTCAGGGCCTTACTTAGGGACAGCGTCAGTGCCTGAGTTAGGAGTAGTGTGATGGCCGTAGTTAGGGACACTCTCAGTGCCAGAGTTGGGGGTAGTGGCAGGCCTTTGTTAGGGACTGTGCCAGGGCCTGAGTTAAGAGGAGTGTCAAGTCCTTAGTTAGGGACAGTGTTAGTGCCTGAGTTGAGAGTAATGTCAGGGCCTTAGTTAGGGACAATGTCAGTGCCTAGTTTGGGAGTAGTGTCAGGGCCTTAGTTAGGGACAGTGTCAGTGCCTGAGTTGGGAGTACTGTCAGGGCGTATTTCGGGACAGTCTCAGTGCCTATGTTGGGATTAGTGTCAGGGCCTTTGTTAGGAACAATGTCAGTGCCTGAGTTGGGAGTTGTGTCAGGACATTAGTAAGTGCCTGAGTTAGGAGAAGTGTCAGGGCTGTAGTTAGGGATAGTGTCAGTGCCTGAGTTGGAGGTAGTGTCAGGGCCTTAGGGACAGTGTCAGTGGCTGAGATGGGAGTAGTGTCAGGGCCTTAGTTAGGGACAGTGTCAGTGCCTGAGTTGGGAGTAGTGTCAGGGCCTTAGTTAGGGACAGTGTCAGTGGCTGAGTTGGGAGTAATATCAGTGCCTTAGTTAGGGACAGTGTCGGGGCCTGAACTGGGAGTAGTCTCTGGGCCGTAGTTAGGAAGAGTGTCAGTGACTGAGTTGGGAGTACTCTCAGGGTCTTAGTTAAGGACAGTGTCAGGGCATGAGTTAAGTATTGTGTCAAAGCCTTAGTTACGGAGAGTGTCAGTATTTGAGTTCAGAGAAGTGTAATGGCCTTATTTAGTGACAGTGACAGTGCCTGAGTTAGGAGTGGAGTCAGGGCCTTATTTATGGTAGTGTCAGTGCCTGAGTTGGGAGTAGTGTCAGGGCCATAGTTAGGGATGGTGTCAGCTGCTGAGATGGAAGTAGTGTCAGGCCCTTAGTTACGGACAGTGCCAGGGCCTGAGTTGGGATTAGTTTCAGGGTCTTTATTATGGACTGTGTCAGGGCCTGAGTTAAGAGTAGTGTCAAGGCCTTAATTTGGGAGAGTGTCACTGTCTGAGTTGGGAGGAGTGTCAGACCCTTAGTTAAGGGACAGCGTCAGTGTCTGAGGTAGGAATAGTGCCAGAGCCTAAGTTACGGCCAGTGCCAGGGCCTGAGTTAGGAGTAGTCTGAGACCGGTAGTTAGGAACAGTGTCAGGGCCTGAGTTGTGAGTAGTTTCAGGGCCTTAGTTAGCGAAAGTGTCAATGCCGGAATTGGGAATAATGTCAGGGCTTACTTAGGGAGAGTGTCAGTGCCTGAGGTGGAAGTAGTATCAGGGCCTTAGTTAAGGACAGTGTCAGTGCCTGAGTTCGGAGTACTGTCAGGGCATATTTCGGGACAGTCTCAGTGCCTATTTTGGGAGTAGTGTCACGGCCTTAGTTAGTGACATTGTCAGTGCCTGAGTAAGGAGTAGTGTCTGGGCCTTAGTTAGGGACAGTGTCAGTTGCTTAGTTAGGAGTAGTGTCAGGGCCTAAGTTAGGGCCAGTGTCAGTGCCTGAGTCAGGAGTAGAGTCAGGGCCTAAGTTAGGGACAGTGTCATTGCTTGAGATAGGAGTAGTGTCAGGGCCTTAGTTAGGAGTAGCATCAGTGCCTTCGTTAGGTATTGGATCAGCGCCTCAGTTAGGAATAGATTCAGGACCTTATTTAGGGACAGTGTTAGTGCCTGAGTTAGGAGTTGTGTCGGCCTTAGTTAGGGACCTTTTCAGGGCCTGAGTTAGGAGTAATGTCAGGGCCTTCCTTAAGTATTGTGTCAGCGCCTGAGTTAGGAATAGTGTCAGGGCCTTAGTTAGGGACATTGTCAGGGCATGATCTCGGAGTTGTGTTAGGGCGTGAGCTATGAATAGTGTCAGGGCCTTAGTTAGTGACAGTGTCAGTGCTGAGTTTGGAGTAGTATCAGGGCCTTAGTTAGAGACAGTGTCAGGGCCTGAGTTAGGTGTATGTCAGGGCCTTAGTTAGGGAGAGTGTCAGTGCCTGATTTAGGAGTAGTGTCAGAGGCTTTGTTAGGGACAGTGTCAGGGCCTGAGTTAAGAGTAGTGTCACAGCTTTAGTTAGGACCAGTGTCAGGGCCTTCGTTAAGTCCAACATCAGCGCCTATGATAGGAATCAGATCAGGACCTGTGTTACAGGTAATGTCAGGGCCTTATTTAAGAACAGTGTCAGGGCCTGAGTCCTGACTTACTCCTTACTCTCCTCACTAAGGACTTTTGACACTACTGCTAATTCAGGCCCTGATAATGTCCCTAACTAAGGCCCTGACACTTTCCCTGGCTAAGGCCCTGAACTTCTCCTAAGTCACGCCCTGATACTGTCCCTAACAATGGCCCTGACACTACACCTAACTGAGGCCCCGACATGATACCTAACAAAGGCTTTGTTGCTAGTCCAAACTAAAGCCCTAAAATTGGGCCTAAATAAGGCCTTGACACTAATCCTAACTCAGGCCCTAAAACTCTCCCTAACGAAGGCCCTGATAGTATGCCTAACTCAGGCCCTCATACGATTCCTAACAATGGCTCTGATGCTAGTCCACACTAAGGCCCTGAAATTGGTCCTAAATAAGGCCTTGACACTCATCCTAACTCAGGCCCTAGCACTGTCCCTAACTAGGTCTCAGACAGTACACCTAAATCAGACCCTGACACTGTCCCTAAGCAAGGCCCTGACACTACTGCTAACTCAGTCCCTTACACTGTACCTAACAAAGTCTCTGATGCTCGGCCTAACTCAGGCCCTGAAACCGTCTGTAACTAAGGCCCTGCTGCCATCACTATCAAAAGTCCTGCCATTATCCTGAGCTAATATCCTGACCTATGTCTTTCCAAGGTCCTGAAACTGTCCCAAAGGAAGCCCTGACGCTGTCCCTAAGTGAAGACCTGAGGCTGTCCCTAACTCAGGCCCTGAAGCTTTCCTTAACTGAAGCCTTGAAGCTGTGACTAATTCAGGTCCTGATCATGTACCTAACGAAGACCTTAATGCTGATCCAGCAAAGACGCTGATGCTGCTCCAAAGTCATGCCCTGACAGTGTGCCCAGCTAAGGGCCTGATGCTAAGCCTCACTCAGGCCCTGCCGCTCTCCCTAAGTCAGGCCCTGACACTGTCACTAACTAAGGCCCTGACTCTACTCCTAATTCAGTTGCGTACATTGTATCTAACAAAGGCTCTGATGCTAGTCGTAACTCAGGGCCTGACACTGTCTCTAACTAAGGGCTGCTGCCATCAACATCGAAAGTCCTGACATTATCTGGAGCTAATAACCTGACCCATGTCTTACCAAGGTCCTGAAACTGTCCCAAAGGAAGCCCTGACGCTGTCCCTAAGTGAGGCCCTGAAGCTTTCCCTAACTAACTCAGGCCTTGATGCTGTGACTAACTCAGACCCTGATCATGTCTTTAACTAAGACCCTAAGGCTGATCCAACAGAGGCCCTGATGCTGCTCCGAAGTCATGCCCCGATAGTGTCCCCCACTAAGCGTCTGATGCTAGGCCTCACTCAGACCCTATCGCTCTCCCTAAGTCAGGCTCTGATCCTGTCCCTACCTGAAGCCCTAACACTGGTTCTGAATAAGGCCCTGAGAGTCTCCGTAACAAAGGTCTTCACACTATCCTTAGGTCATTTCCTGACACTATCGCTAGATGTTAAACTGACACGGTCACTAGCTAATGTCCTGCCTCTTATGCTAACTGAAGCCCTTAGGCTGTGCCTACCTCAGGCACTGAATTTAGTCCCAAGACCATGAAACTGTCCCGAACGAAGGCCTAGATGCTCGCCCTACATCCGGCCCTGACACTGTCCCTAACTAAGGCCCTAACACTATTGCTAACTGAGGATCTGACACTGGACCTATCAGAGGCCCGCTACTCCTAACTAACGCCTTGAAACTTTCCCTAACGTAGGCGCTGCTACCATCAATATCTAAAGCCCTGACATTATCCTGAGCTAATATCCTGACCCATGTCTTACCAAGGTCCTGAAACTCTCCCAAAGTTAGCCCTGACACTGTCCCTAAGTGAGGCCCTGAGGCTGTCCCTCACAGAGGTCCTGATAATGTCTTTAACGAGACTCTAATGCTGATCTTCCAGAGACCCTTATGTTGATCCTATGTCATGCCCTGACGCTGTCCGTAGCTAAGGCCCTGACTCTAGGCATCACTCAGGCCCTGTCGCTCTCCCTAAGTCAGGCTAGGACTCTGTCCCTTCCTGAAGCCCTGACACTGGGCCTAAATTAGGCACTGATGCTCTAATTAGCTATGGTCTTGACACTATCCCTAGGTCATTTCCTGACACTATCCCTAGATCTTAACCTAAACTTGTCTTTAGCTATTGTCGAGCCTCTTATGCTAACTAAATCCCTGATGCTGTCTCGAACTAAGAGCCTGAAATTAGTCCCGAGGCCGTCAAGCTGTCCCTAACTGAGGTTGGAGGCTCATCCTAACTGAGGCGCTGACACTGTCCCTAACTAAAGCCCTGACACTACACCTAACTCAGTCCCTGACACTGTACTTTACAAGGGCTCTGATGCTAGTCCTAACTCAGGCCCTGACACTGTCTCCAAGTAAGGCTCAGAATTTGCCCCTAATAGAGGCCCTGCTGTCAGCAATAACTAAAAACTGGACACTAGCCTGAGTTAATATCCTGACATATTTCTAACCAAGGTCCTGACACTGTCCCTAAGAAAGCCCTGTCGCTGTCCCTATGTTAAGAACTGAGGCTGTCCCTAACTCAGGCCCTGAAGCTTTCCCTAAGTGAGGCCTTGAAGCTGTGACTAAGTCAGGCCCTGATCATATCTGTAACAAAGACGCTAAGGCTGATCCAACAGAGGCGCTGATTCTGTTCCTAAGTCATGCCCTGACAGTGTCCTCAGCTAAGGGCCTGACGCTAGGCCTCACTCAGGCCCTGTCGCTCTGCCTAAGTCAGGCTCTGATGCTGTCCCTACCTGAAGCCCTGACACTGCTTCTAAATAAGGATCTGATACTCTCAGTAACTAAGGTTTTGACACTATGCTTAGGTCCTTTCCTGACACTCTCCCTAGACCATAACCTGAGCCTGTCCCTAGCAAGTGTCGTGCCTCTTATGCTAACTACAGCCCTGCTGCTGTCCTTAACTAAGGGCCTAAAATTACTCTCGAGGCTGTGACCCTGTCCGTACCTAAGGCCTCGATGTTCGTCCTAATTCAGGGCCTGACACTGTCCCTAACTAAGGCCCTGCTGCCGTCAATATCTAAAGTCCTGACACTATCCTGAGCTAATTTCTTGACCCATCTCTTACCAAGGTCCTGAAACTGTCCCTAAGGAAGCCCTGATGCTGTCTCGAAGTGAGGCCTTGAGGCTGTCCCTAACAGAGGCCCTGAGAATATCTTTAACATAGCCCCTGAGGCTGATCCTACCGTGGCTCTTAGGCTGCTCCTAAGTCATGCCCTGACACTGTCTCTAGCTAAGGCCCTGACGCTAGGCCTCACTCAGGCCCTGTCCCACTCCCTAAGTCAGGCTCTGACGCTGTTCCTACCCGAAGCCCTGACACTCACTGCTCCTAAATTAGGTCCTGATGTGCTAAGTAACTAAGGTCTTGACACTCTCCCTAGGTCATTTCCTGACACTCTCCCTAGACCTTAACCTAACCTTCTCTTTAGCTAACGTCGAGATTAGCTAAAGAGATTCTTTAGAACGAGATTCTTTCTTCTTCTGAATAGAGTTTTCTTCCAAACATAATTTTTATAGTGTTACTAACTTTAAACAAAATGTACTCAACTGCTGTGGAATCTTCCTTCATAGGAGCGTGCATGGTTCACTTCTGCATCTGCTTGAGGTGGTGTTCAGGTTGCTTTCAGCTGTAGATCCCCTTATGCTAGCTAAATCCCTGATTCTGTCCCTAAATGAGGCCCTGAATTTAGGTCCGAGGCCGTGAACCTGTCCCTAACTGAGGCCTGCAGGCTCGTCCTAATGCAGGCCCTGACACTGTCCCTAACTAAGGCTCTGACACTACACCTAACTCAGTCACTGACACTGTACCTAACAAAGGCTCTGATGCTAGTCCTAACTTAGGCCCTGACACTGCCTCTAACTAAGGCCCTGCTGCCGTCAATATCTGAACACCTGATATTAGCCTGAGCTAATAGCCTGACCCATGTCTTACCAAGGTCCTGAAACTTTCCCAAAGTAAGCCCTGACGCTGTCCCTAAGTGAGGCCTTGAGGCTATCCCTAACGGAGGCCCTGATAATAGCTTTAACGAAGACCCTAATGCTGATCCTACAGAGGCCTTTATGCTGCTCCTAAGTCATGCCCTGATACTGTCCCTTACTCAGGCCCTAAAGCTAGGCCTCACTTAGGCCCTGTTGCTGTACCTTACTTAGGCTCTGATGCTGTCCATACATCAAGCCCTGGCGCTGGTCCTGATTAAGGTGCTCACGCTGCTGCTAACTAAGGCCCTGATGCTCTCAATAACTAAGGTCTTCTCGTTATCCCTTGGTCATTTCCTTTCACTATCTCTGGCCTGGAACCTGACTCTGTCCCGAGATAATCTCCTGCATCTTATGCGAACTGAAACCCTAATGCTCTCCCTAACTAAGGCCCTGACTACTCCTAACTAAGGCCATGACACTGAATCTAACAAAGGCCCGGAATCTGTCCTTCGTAGAGGCCCTGCTGCCAGCAAAAACTAAAATCCTGACACTCTCCTGAGCTAATATCCTGACTCATTTCTAACCAAGGTCCTGACACTGTCCCTAAGAAAGCCCTGTGGCTGTCTTTAAGTGAAGACCTGAGGCTGTCTGTAACTCAGACCCTGAAGCTTTCCCTAACGGAGGCCTTGACGCTGTGACTAACTAGGGCTCCGGTCATGTCTTTAACTAAGAGCCTAAAGCTGATCCAACAAAGGCACTGATGCTGCTCCTAAGTCATTCCCTGACAGTGTCCCCAGCTAAGGGCCTGACATTAGGCCTCACTCAGGCCCTGTCGCTCTCCCTAAGTCAGGCCCTGATGCTGTCCCTACCTGAAGCCCTAACACTGCTTCTGAAGAAGTCCCTGAGAGTCTCAGTAACAAAGGTCTTCACACTATCCTTAGGTCATTTCCTGACACGATTCCAAGCCTTTACCCTAACCCTGTCCCGAGCTAATGCCCTACCTCGTATGCTAACTAAAGACCTTATGCTGTGCCTAATTCAGGCACTGAATTTAGTCCCAAGGCCGCTAGACTGTCCCTAACTCGGCTCGATGCCCTTATCGTCACAATGTTCCATGACCACTGTCATCACAATGCTCCCCGCCCTTGTCATCACAATGCTCCATGGCGCTGGTCATCACAATGATCCAGAGCCTTAGTGCTTGAGTTGGGAGTAGTATCATTGCCTCAGTTAGGGACACTGTCATTGCCTGAATTGGGAGTAGTGTCAGAGCCTTAGTTAGGGACAGCGCCAGGGCGAGTTGGGAGTAGTGCCAGTGCCTTAGTTAGGGACAGCGCCAGTGCTTGCATTGGGAGTAGTGTCAGGGCCATAGTTAGGGACAGTGTCAGTGGCTGAGATGGGAATAGTGTCAGGGCCTTAGTTACGGACATTGTCAGTGCCTAAGTTGGGATTTTTGTCAGGGTCTTTATTATGGACAGTGTCAGGGCCTGAGTTAAGAGTAGTGTCAAGGCCTTAATTTGGAAGAGTGTCAGTGTCTCAGTTTGGAGTAGTGTCAGACCCTTAGTTAGGAACAGCGTCAGTGCCTGAGTTGGGAGTAGTGACATGGCCTAAGTTATGGACAGTGTCAGGGTCTGAGTTAGGAATAGTCTCAGGACCTTAGTTAGGGACAGTGTCAGGGACTGTGTTAGGAATAGTGTCAGGGCCTAAGTTAGGAATAGTCTGAGACCGGTAGTTAGGAACAGTGTCAGGGCCTGAGTTGTGAGTCGTTTCAGGGCCTTAGTGAGAGAAAGTGTCAGTGCCGGAGTTGGCAGTTATGTCAGGGCCTTAGTTAGTGACAGTGTCAGTGCCTGAGTTGGGAGTAGTGTCAGGGCCTAGTTAGGGACAGTGTCAGTGCCTGAGTTGGAAGTAGTGTCAGGGCATTAGGGACAGTGTCAGTGGCTGAGATGGGAGTAGTGTCAGGGTCTTAGTTAGGGAGAGTGTCAGTGCCTGAGTTGGGAATAGTCTCAGGGTCTTTTTTGGGACAGCATCAGGGCATGAGTTAAAAGTAGTGTCAAGGCCTTAGTTAGGGAGAGTGTCAGTGCCTGTGTTGGGAGTAGTATCAGGCCCTTCGTTAGGGACAGTGTCAGGGTCTGAGGTAGAAGTAGTCTCAGGGCCTTAGTTAGGTAGCGTGTCAGTGCCTAAGTAAGTAGTAGTGTGAGGGCCTTAGTTAGGGACAGTGTCAATGCCTGGGTTGGGAGTAGTGTCAGAGCCTTAGTTAGGGACAGCGTCAGTGCCTGCGTTGGGAGTAGTGTCAGGGCCTTACTTAGGGACAGCGTCAGTGCCTGAGTTAGGAGTAGTGTGATGGCCGTAGTTAGGGACACTCTCAGTGCCAGAGTTGGGGGTAGTGGCAGGCCTTTGTTAGGGACTGTGCCAGGGCCTGAGTTAAGAGGAGTGTCAAGTCCTTAGTTAGGGACAGTGTTAGTGCCTGAGTTGAGAGTAATGTCAGGGCCTTAGTTAGGGACAATGTCAGTGCCTAGTTTGGGAGTAGTGTCAGGGCCTTAGTTAGGGACAGTGTCAGTGCCTGAGTTGGGAGTACTGTCAGGGCGTATTTCGGGACAGTCTCAGTGCCTATGTTGGGATTAGTGTCAGGGCCTTTGTTAGGAACAATGTCAGTGCCTGAGTTGGGAGTTGTGTCAGGACATTAGTAAGTGCCTGAGTTAGGAGAAGTGTCAGGGCTGTAGTTAGGGATAGTGTCAGTGCCTGAGTTGGAGGTAGTGTCAGGGCCTTAGGGACAGTGTCAGTGGCTGAGATGGGAGTAGTGTCAGGGCCTTAGTTAGGGACAGTGTCAGTGCCTGAGTTGGGAGTAGTGTCAGGGCCTTAGTTAGGGACAGTGTCAGTGGCTGAGTTGGGAGTAATATCAGTGCCTTAGTTAGGGACAGTGTCGGGGCCTGAACTGGGAGTAGTCTCTGGGCCGTAGTTAGGAAGAGTGTCAGTGACTGAGTTGGGAGTACTCTCAGGGTCTTAGTTAAGGACAGTGTCAGGGCATGAGTTAAGTATTGTGTCAAAGCCTTAGTTACGGAGAGTGTCAGTATTTGAGTTCAGAGAAGTGTAATGGCCTTATTTAGTGACAGTGACAGTGCCTGAGTTAGGAGTGGAGTCAGGGCCTTATTTATGGTAGTGTCAGTGCCTGAGTTGGGAGTAGTGTCAGGGCCATAGTTAGGGATGGTGTCAGCTGCTGAGATGGAAGTAGTGTCAGGCCCTTAGTTACGGACAGTGCCAGGGCCTGAGTTGGGATTAGTTTCAGGGTCTTTATTATGGACTGTGTCAGGGCCTGAGTTAAGAGTAGTGTCAAGGCCTTAATTTGGGAGAGTGTCACTGTCTGAGTTGGGAGGAGTGTCAGACCCTTAGTTAAGGGACAGCGTCAGTGTCTGAGGTAGGAATAGTGCCAGAGCCTAAGTTACAGCCAGTGCCAGGGCCTGAGTTAGGAGTAGTCTGAGACCGGTAGTTAGGAACAGTGTCAGGGCCTGAGTTGTGAGTAGTTTCAGGGCCTTAGTTAGCGAAAGTGTCAATGCCGGAATTGGGAGTAATGTCAGGGCTTACTTAGGGAGAGTGTCAGTGCCTGAGGTGGAAGTAGTATCAGGGCCTTAGTTAAGGACAGTGTCAGTGCCTGAGTTCGGAGTACTGTCAGGGCATATTTCGGGACAGTCTCAGTGCCTATTTTGGGAGTAGTGTCACGGCCTTAGTTAGTGACATTGTCAGTGCCTGAGTAAGGAGTAGTGTCCGGGCCTTAGTTAGGGACAGTGTCAGTTGCTTAGTTAGGAGTAGTGTCAGGGCCTAAGTTAGGGCCAGTGTCAGTGCCTGAGTCAGGAGTAGAGTCAGGGCCTAAGTTAGGGACAGTGTCATTGCTTGAGATAGGAGTAGTGTCAGGGCCTTAGTTAGGAGTAGCATCAGTGCCTTCATTAGGTATTGGATCAGCGCCTCAGTTAGGAATAGATTCAGGACCTTATTTAGGGACAGTGTTAGTGCCTGAGTTAGGAGTTGTGTCGGCCTTACTTAGGGACCTTTTCAGGGCCTGAGTTAGGAGTAATGTCAGGGCCTTCCTTAAGTATTGTGTCAGCGCCTGAGTTAGGAATAGTGTCAGGGCCTTAGTTAGGGACATTGTCAGGGCATGATCTCGGAGTTGTGTTAGGGCGTGAGCTATGAATAGTGTCAGGGCCTTAGTTAGTGACAGTGTCAGTGCTGAGTTTGGAGTAGTATCAGGGCCTTAGTTAGAGACAGTGTCAGGGCCTGAGTTAGGTGTATGTCAGGGCCTTAGTTAGGGAGAGTGTCAGTGCCTGATTTAGGAGTAGTGTCAGAGGCTTTGTTAGGGACAGTGTCAGGGCCTGAGTTAAGAGTAGTGTCACAGCTTTCGTTAGGACCAGTGTCAGGGCCTTCGTTAAGTCCAACATCAGCGCCTATGATAGGAATCAGATCAGGACCTGTGTTACAGGTAATGTCAGGGCCTTATTTAAGAACAGTGTCAGGGCCTGAGTCCTGACTTACTCCTTACTCTCCTCACTAAGGACTTTTGACACTCCTGCTAATTCAGGCCCTGATAATGTCCCTAACTAAGGCCCTGACACTTTCCCTGGCTAAGGCCCTGAACTTCTCCTAAGTCAGGCCCTGATACTGTCCCTAACAATGGCCCTGACACTACACCTAACTGAGGCCCCGACATGATACCTAACAAAGGCTTTGTTGCTAGTCCAAACTAAAGCCCTAAAATTGGGCCTAAATAAGGCCTTGACACTAATCCTAACTCAGGCCCTAAAACTCTCCCTAACGAAGGCCCTGATAGTATGCCTAACTCAGGCCCTCATACGATTCCTAACAATGGCTCTGATGCTAGTCCACACTAAGGCCCTGAAATTGGTCCTAAATAAGGCCTTGACACTCATCCTAACTCAGGCCCTAGCACTGTCCCTAACTAGGTCTCAGACAGTACACCTAAATCAGACCCTGACACTGTCCCTAAGCAAGGCCCTGACACTACTGCTAACTCAGTCCCTTACACTGTACCTAACAAAGTCTCTGATGCTCGGCCTAACTCAGGCCCTGAAACCGTCTGTAACTAAGGCCCTGCTGCCATCACTATCAAAAGTCCTGCCATTATCCTGAGCTAATATCCTGACCTATGTCTTTCCAAGGTCCTGAAACTGTCCCAAAGGAAGCCCTGACGCTGTCCCTAAGTGAAGACCTGAGGCTGTCCCTAACTCAGGCCCTGAAGCTTTCCTTAACTGAAGCCTTGAAGCTGTGACTAATTCAGGCCCTGATCATGTACCTAACGAAGACCTTAATGCTGATCCAGCAAAGACGCTGATGCTGCTCCAAAGTCATGCCCTGACAGTGTGCCCAGCTAAGGGCCTGATGCTAAGCCTCACTCAGGCCCTGCCGCTCTCCCTAAGTCAGGCCCTGACACTGTCACTAACTAAGGCCCTGACTCTACTCCTAATTCAGTTGCGTACATTGTATCTAACAAAGGCTCTGATGCTAGTCGTAACTCAGGGCCTGACACTGTCTCTAACTAAGGGCTGCTGCCATCAACATCGAAAGTCCTGACATTATCCGGAGCTAATAACCTGACCCATGTCTTACCAAGGTCCTGAAACTGTCCCAAAGGAAGCCCTGACGCTGTCCCTAAGTGAGGCCCTGAAGCTTTCCCTAACTAACTCAGGCCTTGATGCTGTGACTAACTCAGACCCTGATCATGTCTTTAACTAAGACCCTAAGGCTGATCCAACAGAGGCCCTGATGCTGCTCCGAAGTCATGCCCCGATAGTGTCCCCCACTAAGCGTCTGATGCTAGGCCTCACTCAGACCCTATCGCTCTCCCTAAGTCAGGCTCTGATCCTGTCCCTACCTGAAGCCCTAACACTGGTTCTGAATAAGGCCCTGAGAGTCTCCGTAACAAAGGTCTTCACACTATCCTTAGGTCATTTCCTGACACTATCGCTAGATGTTAAACTGACACGGTCACTAGCTAATGTCCTGCCTCTTATGCTAACTGAAGCCCTTAGGCTGTGCCTACCTCAGGCACTGAATTTAGTCCCAAGACCATGAAACTGTCCCGAACGAAGGCCTAGATGCTCGCCCTACATCCGGCCCTGACACTGTCCCTAACTAAGGCCCTAACACTATTGCTAACTGAGGATCTGACACTGGACCTATCAGAGGCCCGCTACTCCTAACTAACGCCTTGAAACTTTCCCTAACGTAGGCGCTGCTACCATCAATATCTAAAGCCCTGACATTATCCTGAGCTAATATCCTGACCCATGTCTTACCAAGGTCCTGAAACTCTCCCAAAGTTAGCCCTGACACTGTCCCTAAGTGAGGCCCTGAGGCTGTCCCTCACAGAGGTCCTGATAATGTCTTTAACGAGACTCTAATGCTGATCTTCCAGAGACCCTTATGTTGATCCTATGTCATGCCCTGACGCTGTCCGTAGCTAAGGCCCTGACTCTAGGCATCACTCAGGCCCTGTCGCTCTCCCTAAGTCAGGCTAGGACTCTGTCCCTTCCTGAAGCCCTGACACTGGGCCTAAATTAGGCACTGATGCTCTAATTAGCTATGGTCTTGACACTATCCCTAGGTCATTTCCTGACACTATCCCTAGATCTTAACCTAAACTTGTCTTTAGCTATTGTCGAGCCTCTTATGCTAACTAAATCCCTGATGCTGTCTCGAACTAAGAGCCTGAAATTAGTCCCGAGGCCGTCAAGCTGTCCCTAACTGAGGTTGGAGGCTCATCCTAACTGAGGCGCTGACACTGTCCCTAACTAAAGCCCTGACACTACACCTAACTCAGTCCCTGACACTGTACTTTACAAGGGCTCTGATGCTAGTCCTAACTCAGGCCCTGACACTGTCTCCAAGTAAGGCTCAGAATTTGCCCCTAATAGAGGCCCTGCTGTCAGCAATAACTAAAAACTGGACACTAGCCTGAGTTAATATCCTGACATATTTCTAACCAAGGTCCTGACACTGTCTCTAAGAAAGCCCTGTCGCTGTCCCTATGTTAAGAACTGAGGCTGTCCCTAACTCAGGCCCTGAAGCTTTCCCTAACTGAGACCTTGAAGCTGTGACTAAGTCAGGCCCTGATCATATCTGTAACAAAGACGCTAAGGCTGATCCAACAGAGGCGCTGATTCTGTTCCTAAGTCATGCCCTGACAGTGTCCTCAGCTAAGGGCCTGACCCTAGGCCTCACTCAGGCCCTGTCGCTCTGCCTAAGTCAGGCTCTGATGCTGTCCCTCCCTGAAGCCCTGACACTGCTTCTAAATAAGGATCTGATACTCTCAGTAACTAAGGTTTTGACACTATGCTTAGGTCCTTTCCTGACACTCTCCCTAGACCATAACCTGAGCCTGTCCCTAGCAAGTGTCGTGCCTCTTATGCTAACTACAGCCCTGCTGCTGTCCTTAACCAAGGGCCTAAAATTACTCTCGAGGCTGTGAACCTGTCCGTACCTAAGGCCTCGATGTTCGTCCTAATTCAGGGCCTGACACTGTCCCTAACTAAGGCCCTGCTGCCGTCAATATCTAAAGTCCTGACACTATCCTGAGCTAATTTCTTGACCCATCTCTTACCAAGGTCCTGAAACTGTCCCTAAGGAAGCCCTGATGCTGTCTCGAAGTGAGGCCTTGAGGCTGTCCCTAACAGAGGCCCTGAGAATATCTTTAACATAGCCCCTGAGGCTGATCCTACCGTGGCTCTTAGGCTGCTCCTAAGTCATGCCCTGACACTGTCTCTAGCTAAGGCCCTGACGCTAGGCCTCACTCAGGCCCTGTCCCACTCCCTAAGTCAGGCTCTGACGCTGTTCCTACCCGAAGCCCTGACACTCACTGCTCCTAAATTAGGTCCTGATGTGCTAAGTAACTAAGGTCTTGACACTCTCCCTAGGTCATTTCCTGACACTCTCCCTAGACCTTAACCTAACCTTCTCTTTAGCTAACGTCGAGATTAGCTAAAGAGATTCTTTAGAACGAGATTCTTTCATCTTCTGAATAGAGTTTTCTTCCAAACATAATTTTTATAGTGTTACTAACTTTAAACAAAATGTACTCAACTGCTGTGGAATCTTCCTTCATAGGAGCGTGCATGGTTCACTTCTGCATCTGCTTGAGGTGGTGTTCAGGTTGCTTTCAGCTGTAGATCCCCTTATGCTAGCTAAATCCCTGATTCTGTCCCTAAATGAGGCCCTGAATTTAGGTCCGAGGCCGTGAACCTGTCCCTAACTGAGGCCTGGAGGCTCGTCCTAATGCAGGCCCTGACACTGTCCCTAACTAAGGCTCTGACACTACACCTAACTCAGTCACTGACACTGTACCTAACAAAGGCTCTGATGCTAGTCCTAACTTAGGCCCTGACACTGCCTCTAACTAAGGCCCTGCTGCCGTCAATATCTGAACACCTGATATTAGCCTGAGCTAATAGCCTGACCCATGTCTTACCAAGGTCCTGAAACTTTCCCAAAGTAAGCCCTGACGCTGTCCCTAAGTGAGGCCTTGAGGCTATCCCTAACGGAGGCCCTGATAATAGCTTTAACGAAGACCCTAATGCTGATCCTACAGAGGCCTTTATGCTGCTCCTAAGTCATGCCCTGATACTGTCCCTTACTCAGGCCCTAAAGCTAGGCCTCACTTAGGCCCTGTTGCTGTACCTTACTTAGGCTCTGATGCTGTCCATACATCAAGCCCTGGCGCTGGTCCTGATTAAGGTGCTCACGCTGCTGCTAACTAAGGCCCTGATGCTCTCAATAACTAAGGTCTTCTCGTTATCCCTTGGTCATTTCCTTTCACTATCTCTGGCCTGGAACCTGACTCTGTCCCGAGATAATCTCCTGCATCTTATGCGAACTGAAACCCTAATGCTCTCCCTAACTAAGGCCCTGACTACTCCTAACTAAGGCCATGACACTGAATCTAACAAAGGCCCGGAATCTGTCCTTCGTAGAGGCCCTGCTGCCAGCAAAAACTAAAATCCTGACACTCTCCTGAGCTAATATCCTGACTCATTTCTAACCAAGGTCCTGACACTGTCCCTAAGAAAGCCCTGTGGCTGTCTTTAAGTGAAGACCTGAGGCTGTCTGTAACTCAGACCCTGAAGCTTTCCCTAACGGAGGCCTTGACGCTGTGACTAACTAGGGCTCCGGTTATGTCTTTAACTAAGAGCCTAAAGCTGATCCAACAAAGGCACTGATGCTGCTCCTAAGTCATTCCCTGACAGTGTCCCCAGCTAAGGGCCTGACATTAGGCCTCACTCAGGCCCTGTCGCTCTCCCTAAGTCAGGCCCTGATGCTGTCCCTACCTGAAGCCCTAACACTGCTTCTGAAGAAGTCCCTGAGAGTCTCAGTAACAAAGGTCTTCACACTATCCTTAGGTCATTTCCTGACACGATTCCAAGCCTTTACCCTAACCCTGTCCCGAGCTAATGTCCTACCTCGTATGCTAACTAAAGACCTTATGCTGTGCCTAATTCAGGCACTGAATTTAGTCCCAAGGCCGCTAGACTGTCCCTAACTCGGCTCGATGCCCTTATCGTCACAATGTTCCATGACCACTGTCATCACAATGCTCCCCGCCCTTGTCATCACAATGCTCCATGGCGCTGGTCATCACAATGATCCAGAGCCTTAGTGCTTGAGTTGGGAGTAGTATCATTGCCTCAGTTAGGGACACTGTCATTGCCTGAATTGGGAGTAGTGTCAGAGCCTTAGTTAGGGACAGCGCCAGGGCGAGTTGGGAGTAGTGCCAGTGCCTTAGTTAGGGACAGCGCCAGTGCTTGCATTGGGAGTAGTGTCAGGGCCATAGTTAGGGACAGTGTCAGTGGCTGAGATGGGAATAGTGTCAGGGCCTTAGTTACGGTCATTGTCAGTGCCTAAGTTGGGATTTTTGTCAGGGTCTTTATTATGGACAGTGTCAGGGCCTGAGTTAAGAGTAGTGTCAAGGCCTTAATTTGGAAGAGTGTCAGTGTCTCAGTGTGGAGTAGTGTCAGACCCTTAGTTAGGAACAGCGTCAGTGCCTGAGTTGGGAGTAGTGACATGGCCTAAGTTATGGACAGTGTCAAGGTCTGAGTTAGGAATAGTCTCAGGACCTTAGTTAGGGACAGTGTCAGGGACTGTGTTAGGAATAGTGTCAGGGCCTAAGTTAGGAATAGTCTGAGACCGGTAGTTAGGAACAGTGTCAGGGCCTGAGTTGTGAGTCTTTTCAGGGCTTTAGTTAGAGAAAATGTCAGTGCCGGAGTTGGCAGTTATGTCAGGGCCTTAGTTAGTGACAGTGTCAGTGCCTGAGTTGGGAGTAGTGTCAGGGCCTAGTTAGGGACAGTGTCAGTGCCTGAGTTGGAAGTAGTGTCAGGGCATTAGGGACAGTGTCAGTGGCTGAGATGGGAGTAGTGTCAGGGTCTTAGTTAGGGAGAGTGTCAGTGCCTGAGTTGGGAATAGTCTCAGGGTCTTTTTTGGGAAAGGATCAGGGCATGAGTTAAAAGAAGTGTCAAGGCCTTAGTTAGGGAGAGTGTCAGTGCCTGTGTTGGGAGTAGTATCAGGCCCTTCGTTAGGGACAGTGTCAAGGTCTGAGGTAGAAGTAATCTCAGGGCCTTAGTTAGGTAGCGTGTCAGTGCCTAAGTAAGTAGTAGTGTGAGGGCCTTAGTTAGGGACAGTGTCAGTGCCTGAGTTGGAGGTAGTGTCAGGGCCTTAGGGACAGTGTCAGTGGCTGAGATGGGAGTAGTGTCAGGGCCTTAGTTAGGGACAGTGTCAGGGCCTGAGTTGGGAGTAATATCAGTGCCTTAGTTAGGGACAGTGTCGGGGCCTGAATTGGGAGTAGTCTCTGGGCCGTAGTTAGGAACAGTGTCAGTGACTGAGTTGGGAGTACTCTCAGGGTCTTAGTTAAGGACAGTGTCAGGGCATGAGTTAAGTATTGTGTCAAAGCCTTAGTTACGGAGAGTGTCAGTTGTTGAGTTCAGAGAAGTGTAATGGCCTTATTTAGTGACAGTGACAGTGCCTGAGTTAGGAGTGGAGTCAGGGCCTTATTTATGGTAGTGTCAGTGCCTGAGTTGGGAGTAGTGTCAGGGCCATAGTTAGGAACAGTGTCAGTGCCTGAGTCAGGAGTAGAGTCAGGGCCTAAGTTAGGGATAGTGTCATTGCTTGAGATAGGAGTAGTGTCAGGGCCTTAGTTAGGAGTAGCATCAGTGCCTTCGTTAGGTATTGTATCAGCGCCTCAGTTAGGAATAGTTTCAGGGCCTTATTTAGGGACAGTGTTAGTGCCTGAGTTAGGAGTTGTGTCGGCCTTAGTTAGGGACCTTTTCAGGGCCTGAGTTAGGAGTAATGTCAGCGCCTTCCTTAAGTATTGTGTCAGCGCCTGAGTTAGGAATAGTGTCAGGGCCTTAGTTAGGGACATTGTCAGGGCATGATTTCGGAGTTGTGTTAGGGCGTGAGCTGTGAATAGTGTCAAGGCCTTAGTTAGTGACAGTGTCAGTGCTGAGTTTGGAGTAGTATCAGGGCCTTAGTTAGAGACAGTGTCAGTGCCTGATTTAGGAATAGTGTCAGAGGCTTTGTTAGGGACAGTGTCAGGGCCTGAGTTAAGAGTAGTGTCACAGCTTTCGTTAGGACCAGTGTCAGGGCCTTAGTTAAGTCCAACATCAGCGCCTATGATAGGAATCAGATCAGGACCTGTGTTACAGGTAATGTCAGGGCCTTATTTAAGAACAGTGTCAGGGCCTGAGTCCTGACTTACTCCTTACTCTCCTCACTAAGGACTTTTGACACTCCTGCTAATTCAGGCCCTGATAATGTCCCTAACTAAGGCCCTGACACTTTCCCTGGCTAAGGCCCTGAACTTCTCCTAAGTCAGGCCCTGATACTGTCCCTAACAATGGCCCTGACACTACACCTAACTGAGGCCCCGACATGATACCTAACAAAGGCTTTGTTGCTAGTCCAAACTAAAGCCCTAAAATTGGGCCTAAATAAGGCCTTGACACTAATCCGAACTCAGGCCCTAAAACTCTCCCTAACTAAGGCCCTGATAGTATGCCTAACTCAGGCCCTCATACGATTCCTAACAATGGCTCTGATGCTAGTCCAAACTAAGGCCCTGAAATTGGTCCTCAATAAGGCCTTGACACTAATCCTAACTCAGGCCCTAGCACTGTCCCTAACTAGGTCTCAGACAGTACACCTAAATCAGACCCTGACACTGTCCCTAAGCAAGGCCCTGACACTACTCCTAACTCAGTCCCTTCCACTGTACCTAACAAAGTCTCTGATGCTCGGCCTAACTCAGGCCCTGAAACCGTCTGTAACTAAGGCCCTGCTGCCATCACTCTCAAAAGTCCTGCCATTATCCTGAGCTAATATCCTGACCTATGTCTTTCCAAGGTCCTGAAACTGTCCCAAAGGAAGCCCTGACGCTGTCCCTAAGTGAAGACCTGAGGCTGTCCCTAACTCAGGCCCTGAAGCTTTCCTTAACTGAAGCCTTGAAGCTGTGACTAATTCAGGCCCTGATCATGTACCTAACGAAGACCTTAATGCTGATCCAGCAAAGACGCTGATGCTGCTCCAAAGTCATGCCCTGACAGTGTGCCCAGCTAAGGGCCTGATGCTAAGCCTCACTCAGGCCCTGTCGCTCTCCCTAAGTCAGGCCCTGACACTGTCACTAACTAAGGCCCTGACTCTACTCCTAATTCAGTCGCGTACATTGTATCTAACAAAGGCTCTGATGCTAGTCGTAACTCAGGGCCTGACATTGTCTCTAACTAAGGGCTGCTGCCATCAACATCGAAAGTCCTGACATTATCCGGAGCTAATAACCTGACCCATGTCTTACCAAGGTCCTGAAACTGTCCCAAAGTAAGCCCTGAAGCTTTCCCTAACTAACTCAGGCCTTGATGCCGTGACTAACTCAGACCCTGATCATGTCCTTAACTAAGACCCTAAGGCTGATCCAACAGAGGCCCTGATGCTGCTCCTAAGTCATGCCCCGATAGTGTCCCCCACTAAGTGTCTGATGCTAGGCCTCACTCAGACCCTATCGCTCTCCCTAAGTCAGGCTCTGATGCTGTCCCTATCTGAAGCCCTAACACTGGTTCTGAATAAGGCCCTGAGAGTCTCCGTAACAAAGGTCTTCACACTATCCTTAGGTCATTTCCTGACACTTTCCCTAGATGTTAAACTGACACGGTCACTAGCTAATGTCCTGCCTCTTATGCTAACTGAAGCCCTTAGGCTGTGCCTACCTCAGGCACTGAATTTAGTCCCAAGACCATGAAACTGTCCCGAACGAAGGCCTAGATGCTCGCCCTACATCCGGCCCTGACACTGTCCCTACCTAAGGCCCTAACACTATTGCTAACTGAGGATCTGACACTGGACCTATCAGAGGCCCGCTACTCCTAACTAACGCCTTGAAACTTTTCCTAACGTAGGCGCTGCTGCCATCAATATCTAAAGTCCTGACATTATCCTGAGCTAATATCCTGACCCATGTCTTACCAAGGTCCTGAAACTCTCCCAAAGTTAGCCCTGACACTGTCCCTAAGTGAGGCCCTGAGGCTGTCCCTCACAGAGGTCCTGATAATGTCTTTAACGAGACTCTAATGCTGATCTTCCAGAGACCCTTATGTTGATCCTATGTCATGCCCTGACGCTGTCCGTAGCTAAGGCCCTGACTCTAGGCATCACTCAGGCCCTGTCGCTCTCCCTAAGTCAGGCTAGGACTCTGTCCCTTCCTGAAGCCCTGACACTGGGCCTAAATTAGGCACTGATGCTCTAATTAGCTATGGTCTTGACACTATCCCTAGGTCATTTCCTGACACTATCCCTAGATCTTAACCTAAACTTGTCTTTAGCTATTGTCGAGCCTCTTATGCTAACTAAATCCCTGATGCTGTCTCGAACTAAGAGCCTGAAATTAGTCCCGAGGCCGTCAAGCTGTCCCTAACTGAGGTTGGAGGCTCATCCTAACTGAGGCGCTGACACTGTCCCTAACTAAAGCCCTGACACTACACCTAACTCAGTCCCTGACACTGTACTTTACAAGGGCTCTGATGCTAGTCCTAACTCAGGCCCTGACACTGTCTCCAAGTAAGGCTCAGAATTTGCCCCTAATAGAGGCCCTGCTGTCAGCAATACCTAAAAACTGGACACTAGCCTGAGTTAATATCCTGACATATTTCTAACCAAGGTCCTGACACTGTCTCTAAGAAAGCCCTGTCACTGTCCCTATGTTAAGAACTGAGGCTGTCCCTAACTCAGGCCCTGAAGCTTTCCCTAACTGAGACCTTGAAGCTGTGACTAAGTCAGGCCCTGATCATATCTGTAACAAAGACGCTAAGGCTGATCCAACAGAGGCGCTGATTCTGTTCCTAAGTCATGCCCTGACAGTGTCCTCAGCTAAGGGCCTGACCCTAGGCCTCACTCAGGCCCTGTCGCTCTGCCTAAGTCAGGCTCTGATGCTGTCCCTCCCTGAAGCCCTGACACTGCTTCTAAATAAGGATCTGATACTCTCAGTAACTAAGGTTTTGACACTATGCTTAGGTCCTTTCCTGACACTCTCCCTAGACCATAACCTGAGCCTGTCCCTAGCAAATGTCGTGCCTCTTATGCTAACTACAGCCCTGCTGCTGTCCTTAACCAAGGGCCTAAAATTACTCTCGAGGCTGTGAACCTGTCCGTACCTAAGGCCTCGATGTTCGTCCTAATTCAGGGCCTGACACTGTCCCTAACTAAGGCCCTGCTGCCGTCAATATCTAAAGTCCTGACACTATCCTGAGCTAATTTCTTGACCCATCTCTTACCAAGGTCCTGAAACTGTCCCTAAGGAAGCCCTGATGCTGTCTCGAAGTGAGGCCTTGAGGCTGTCCCTAACAGAGGCCCTGAGAATATCTTTAACATAGCCCCTGAGGCTGATCCTACCGTGGCTCTTAGGCTGCTCCTAAGTCATGCCCTGACACTGTCTCTAGCTAAGGCCCTGACGCTAGGCCTCACTCAGGCCCTGTCCCACTCCCTAAGTCAGGCTCTGACGCTGTTCCTACCCGAAGCCCTGACACTCACTGCTCCTAAATTAGGTCCTGATGTGCTAAGTAACTAAGGTCTTGACACTCTCCCTAGGTCATTTCCTGACACTCTCCCTAGACCTTAACCTAACCTTCTCTTTAGCTAACGTCGAGATTAGCTAAAGAGATTCTTTAGAACGAGATTCTTTCATCTTCTGAATAGAGTTTTCTTCCAAACATAATTTTTATAGTGTTACTAACTTTAAACAAAATGTACTCAACTGCTGTGGAATCTTCCTTCATAGGAGCGTGCATGGTTCACTTCTGCATCTGCTTGAGGTGGTGTTCAGGTTGCTTTCAGCTGTAGATCCCCTTATGCTAGCTAAATCCCTGATTCTGTCCCTAAATGAGGCCCTGAATTTAGGTCCGAGGCCGTGAACCTGTCCCTAACTGAGGCCTGCAGGCTCGTCCTAATGCAGGCCCTGACACTGTCCCTAACTAAGGCTCTGACACTACACCTAACTCAGTCACTGACACTGTACCTAACAAAGGCTCTGATGCTAGTCCTAACTTAGGCCCTGACACTGCCTCTAACTAAGGCCCTGCTGCCGTCAATATCTGAACACCTGATATTAGCCTGAGCTAATAGCCTGACCCATGTCTTACCAAGGTCCTGAAACTTTCCCAAAGTAAGCCCTGACGCTGTCCCTAAGTGAGGCCTTGAGGCTATCCCTAACGGAGGCCCTGATAATAGCTTTAACGAAGACCCTAATGCTGATCCTACAGAGGCCTTTATGCTGCTCCTAAGTCATGCCCTGATACTGTCCCTTACTCAGGCCCTAAAGCTAGGCCTCACTTAGGCCCTGTTGCTGTACCTTACTTAGGCTCTGATGCTGTCCATACATCAAGCCCTGGCGCTGGTCCTGATTAAGGTGCTCACGCTGCTGCTAACTAAGGCCCTGATGCTCTCAATAACTAAGGTCTTCTCGTTATCCCTTGGTCATTTCCTTTCACTATCTCTGGCCTGGAACCTGACTCTGTCCCGAGATAATCTCCTGCATCTTATGCGAACTGAAACCCTAATGCTCTCCCTAACTAAGGCCCTGACTACTCCTAACTAAGGCCATGACACTGAATCTAACAAAGGCCCGGAATCTGTCCTTCGTAGAGGCCCTGCTGCCAGCAAAAACTAAAATCCTGACACTCTCCTGAGCTAATATCCTGACTCATTTCTAACCAAGGTCCTGACACTGTCCCTAAGAAAGCCCTGTGGCTGTCTTTAAGTGAAGACCTGAGGCTGTCTGTAACTCAGACCCTGAAGCTTTCCCTAACGGAGGCCTTGACGCTGTGACTAACTAGGGCTCCGGTCATGTCTTTAACTAAGAGCCTAAAGCTGATCCAACAAAGGCACTGATGCTGCTCCTAAGTCATTCCCTGACAGTGTCCCCAGCTAAGGGCCTGACATTAGGCCTCACTCAGGCCCTGTCGCTCTCCCTAAGTCAGGCCCTGATGCTGTCCCTACCTGAAGCCCTAACACTGCTTCTGAAGAAGTCCCTGAGAGTCTCAGTAACAAAGGTCTTCACACTATCCTTAGGTCATTTCCTGACACGATTCCAAGCCTTTACCCTAACCCTGTCCCGAGCTAATGTCCTACCTCGTATGCTAACTAAAGACCTTATGCTGTGCCTAATTCAGGCACTGAATTTAGTCCCAAGGCCGCTAGACTGTCCCTAACTCGGCTCGATGCCCTTATCGTCACAATGTTCCATGACCACTGTCATCACAATGCTCCCCGCCCTTGTCATCACAATGCTCCATGGCGCTGGTCATCACAATGATCCAGAGCCTTAGTGCTTGAGTTGGGAGTAGTATCATTGCCTCAGTTAGGGACACTGTCATTGCCTGAATTGGGAGTAGTGTCAGAGCCTTAGTTAGGGACAGCGCCAGGGCGAGTTGGGAGTAGTGCCAGTGCCTTATTTAGGGACAGCGCCAGTGCTTGCATTGGGAGTAGTGTCAGGGCCATAGTTAGGGACAGTGTCAGTGGCTGAGATGGGAATAGTGTCAGGGCCTTAGTTACGGTCATTGTCAGTGCCTAAGTTGGGATTTTTGTCAGGGTCTTTATTATGGACAGTGTCAGGGCCTGAGTTAAGAGTAGTGTCAAGGCCTTAATTTGGAAGAGTGTCAGTGTCTCAGTGTGGAGTAGTGTCAGACCCTTAGTTAGGAACAGCGTCAGTGCCTGAGTTGGGAGTAGTGACATGGCCTAAGTTATGGACAGTGTCAAGGTCTGAGTTAGGAATAGTCTCAGGACCTTAGTTAGGGACAGTGTCAGGGACTGTGTTAGGAATAGTGTCAGGGCCTAAGTTAGGAATAGTCTGAGACCGGTAGTTAGGAACAGTGTCAGGGCCTGAGTTGTGAGTCTTTTCAGGGCCTTAGTTAGAGAAAATGTCAGTGCCGGAGTTGGCAGTTATGTCAGGGCCTTAGTTAGTGACAGTGTCAGTGCCTGAGTTGGGAGTAGTGTCAGGGCCTAGTTAGGGACAGTGTCAGTGCCTGAGTTGGAAGTAGTGTCAGGGCATTAGGGACAGTGTCAGTGGCTGAGATGGGAGTAGTGTCAGGGTCTTAGTTAGGGAGAGTGTCAGTGCCTGAGTTGGGAATAGTCTCAGGGTCTTTTTTGGGAAAGGATCAGGGCATGAGTTAAAAGAAGTGTCAAGGCCTTAGTTAGGGAGAGTGTCAGTGCCTGTGTTGGGAGTAGTATCAGGCCCTTCGTTAGGGACAGTGTCAAGGTCTGAGGTAGAAGTAATCTCAGGGCCTTAGTTAGGTAGCGTGTCAGTGCCTAAGTAAGTAGTAGTGTGAGGGCCTTAGTTAGGGACAGTGTCAGTGCCTGAGTTGGAGGTAGTGTCAGGGCCTTAGGGACAGTGTCAGTGGCTGAGATGGGAGTAGTGTCAGGGCCTTAGTTAGGGACAGTGTCAGGGCCTGAGTTGGGAGTAATATCAGTGCCTTAGTTAGGGACAGTGTCGGGGCCTGAATTGGGAGTAGTCTCTGGGCCGTAGTTAGGAACAGTGTCAGTGACTGAGTTGGGAGTACTCTCAGGGTCTTAGTTAAGGACAGTGTCAGGGCATGAGTTAAGTATTGTGTCAAAGCCTTAGTTACGGAGAGTGTCAGTTGTTGAGTTCAGAGAAGTGTAATGGCCTTATTTAGTGACAGTGACAGTGCCTGAGTTAGGAGTGGAGTCAGGGCCTTATTTATGGTAGTGTCAGTGCCTGAGTTGGGAGTAGTGTCAGGGCCATAGTTAGGAACAGTGTCAGTGCCTGAGTCAGGAGTAGAGTCAGGGCCTAAGTTAGGGATAGTGTCATTGCTTGAGATAGGAGTAGTGTCAGGGCCTTAGTTAGGAGTAGCATCAGTGCCTTCGTTAGGTATTGTATCAGCGCCTCAGTTAGGAATAGTTTCAGGGCCTTATTTAGGGACAGTGTTAGTGCCTGAGTTAGGAGTTGTGTCGGCCTTAGTTAGGGACCTTTTCAGGGCCTGAGTTAGGAGTAATGTCAGCGCCTTCCTTAAGTATTGTGTCAGCGCCTGAGTTAGGAATAGTGTCAGGGCCTTAGTTAGGGACATTGTCAGGGCATGATTTCGGAGTTGTGTTAGGGCGTGAGCTGTGAATAGTGTCAAGGCCTTAGTTAGTGACAGTGTCAGTGCTGAGTTTGGAGTAGTATCAGGGCCTTAGTTAGAGACAGTGTCAGTGCCTGATTTAGGAATAGTGTCAGAGGCTTTGTTAGGGACAGTGTCAGGGCCTGAGTTAAGAGTAGTGTCACAGCTTTCGTTAGGACCAGTGTCAGGGCCTTAGTTAAGTCCAACATCAGCGCCTATGATAGGAATCAGATCAGGACCTGTGTTACAGGTAATGTCAGGGCCTTATTTAAGAACAGTGTCAGGGCCTGAGTCCTGACTTACTCCTTACTCTCCTCACTAAGGACTTTTGACACTCCTGCTAATTCAGGCCCTGATAATGTCCCTAACTAAGGCCCTGACACTTTCCCTGGCTAAGGCCCTGAACTTCTCCTAAGTCAGGCCCTGATACTGTCCCTAACAATGGCCCTGACACTACACCTAACTGAGGCCCCGACATGATACCTAACAAAGGCTTTGTTGCTAGTCCAAACTAAAGCCCTAAAATTGGGCCTAAATAAGGCCTTGACACTAATCCGAACTCAGGCCCTAAAACTCTCCCTAACTAAGGCCCTGATAGTATGCCTAACTCAGGCCCTCATACGATTCCTAACAATGGCTCTGATGCTAGTCCAAACTAAGGCCCTGAAATTGGTCCTCAATAAGGCCTTGACACTAATCCTAACTCAGGCCCTAGCACTGTCCCTAACTAGGTCTCAGACAGTACACCTAAATCAGACCCTGACACTGTCCCTAAGCAAGGCCCTGACACTACTCCTAACTCAGTCCCTTCCACTGTACCTAACAAAGTCTCTGATGCTCGGCCTAACTCAGGCCCTGAAACCGTCTGTAACTAAGGCCCTGTTGCCATCACTCTCAAAAGTCCTGCCATTATCCTGAGCTAATATCCTGACCTATGTCTTTCCAAGGTCCTGAAACTGTCCCAAAGGAAGCCCTGACGCTGTCCCTAAGTGAAGACCTGAGGCTGTCCCTAACTCAGGCCCTGAAGCTTTCCTTAACTGAAGCCTTGAAGCTGTGACTAATTCAGGCCCTGATCATGTACCTAACGAAGACCTTAATGCTGATCCAGCAAAGACGCTGATGCTGCTCCAAAGTCATGCCCTGACAGTGTGCCCAGCTAAGGGCCTGATGCTAAGCCTCACTCAGGCCCTGTCGCTCTCCCTAAGTCAGGCCCTGACACTGTCACTAACTAAGGCCCTGACTCTACTCCTAATTCAGTCGCGTACATTGTATCTAACAAAGGCTCTGATGCTAGTCGTAACTCAGGGCCTGACATTGTCTCTAACTAAGGGCTGCTGCCATCAACATCGAAAGTCCTGACATTATCCGGAGCTAATAACCTGACCCATGTCTTACCAAGGTCCTGAAACTGTCCCAAAGGAAGCCCTGAAGCTTTCCCTAACTAACTCAGGCCTTGATGCCGTGACTAACTCAGACCCTGATCATGTCCTTAACTAAGACCCTAAGGCTGATCCAACAGAGGCCCTGATGCTGCTCCTAAGTCATGCCCCGATAGTGTCCCCCACTAAGTGTCTGATGCTAGGCCTCACTCAGACCCTATCGCTCTCCCTAAGTCAGGCTCTGATGCTGTCCCTACCTGAAGCCCTAACACTGGTTCTGAATAAGGCCCTGAGAGTCTCCGTAACAAAGGTCTTCACACTATCCTTAGGTCATTTCCTGACACTTTCCCTAGATGTTAAACTGACACGGTCACTAGCTAATGTCCTGCCTCTTATGCTAACTGAAGCCCTTAGGCTGTGCCTACCTCAGGCACTGAATTTAGTCCCAAGACCATGAAACTGTCCCGAACGAAGGCCTAGATGCTCGCCCTACATCCGGCCCTGACACTGTCCCTACCTAAGGCCCTAACACTATTGCTAACTGAGGATCTGACACTGGACCTATCAGAGGCCCGCTACTCCTAACTAACGCCTTGAAACTTTCCCTAACGTAGGCGCTGCTACCATCAATATCTAAAGTCCTGACATTATCCTGAGCTAATACCCTGACCCATGTCTTACCAAGGTCCTGAAACTCTCCCAAAGTTAGCCCTGACACTGTCCCTAAGTGAGGCCCTGAGGCTGTCCCTCACAGAGGTCCTGATAATGTCTTTAATGAAACTCCAATGCTGATCTTCCAGAGACCCTTATGTTGATCCTATGTCATGCCCTGACGCTGTCCGTAGCTAAGGCCCTGACTCTAGGCATCACTCAGGCCCTGTCGCTCTCCCTAAGTCAGGCTAAGACTCTGTCCCTACCTGAAGCCCTGACACTGGGCCTAAATTAGGCACTCATGCTCTAATTAGCTATGGTCTTGACACTATCCCTAGGTCATTTCCTGACACTATCCCTAGATCTTAACCTAAACTTGTCTTTAGCTATTGTCGAGCCTCTTAGGCTAACTAAATCCCTGATGCTGTCTCGAACTAAGAGCCTGAAATTAGTCCCGAGGCCGTCAAGCTGTCCCTAACTGAGGTTGGAGGCTCATCCTAACTGAGGCGCTGACACTGTCCCTAACTAAAGCCCTGACACTACACCTAACTCAGTCCCTGACACTGTACTTTACAAGGGCTCTGATGCTAGTCCTAACTCAGGCCCTGACACTGTCTCCAAGTAAGGCTCAGAATTTGCCCCTAATAGAGGCCCTGCTGTCAGCAATAACTAAAAACTGGACACTAGCCTGAGTTAATATCCTGACATATTTCTAACCAAGGTCCTGACACTGTCTCTAAGAAAGCCCTGTCACTGTCCCTATGTTAAGAACTGAGGCTGTCCCTAACTCAGGCCCTGAAGCTTTCCCTAACTGAGACCTTGAAGCTGTGACTAAGTCAGGCCCTGATCATATCTGTAACAAAGACGCTAAGGCTGATCCAACAGAGGCGCTGATTCTGTTCCTAAGTCATGCCCTGACAGTGTCCTCAGCTAAGGGCCTGACCCTAGGCCTCACTCAGGCCCTGTCGCTCTGCCTAAGTCAGGCTCTGATGCTGTCCCTCCCTGAAGCCCTGACACTGCTTCTAAATAAGGATCTGATACTCTCAGTAACTAAGGTTTTGACACTATGCTTAGGTCCTTTCCTGACACTCTCCCTAGACCATAACCTGAGCCCGTCCCTAGCAAATGTCGTGCCTCTTATGCTAACTACAGCCCTGCTGCTGTCCTTAACTAAGGGCCTAAAATTACTCTCGAGGCTGTGAACCTGTCCGTACCTAAGGCCTCGATGTTCGTCCTAATTCAGGGCCTGACACTGTCCCTAACTAAGGCCCTGCGGCCGTCAATATCTAAAGTCCTGACACTATCCTGAGCTAATTTCTTGACCCATCTCTTACCAAGGTCCTGAAACTGTCCCTAAGGAAGCCCTGATGCTGTCTCGAAGTGAGGCCTTGAGGCTGTCCCTAACAGAGGCCCTGAGAATATCTTTAACATAGCCCCTGAGGCTGATCCTACCGTGGCTCTTAGGCTGCTCCTAAGTCATGCCCTGACACTGTCTCTAGCTAAGGCCCTGACGCTAGGCCTCACTCAGGCCCTGTCCCACTCCCTAAGTCAGGCTCTGACGCTGTTCCTACCCGAAGCCCTGACACTCACTGCTCCTAAATTAGGTCCTGATGTGCTAAGTAACTAAGGTCTTGACACTATCCCTAGGTCATTTCCTGACACTCTCCCTAGACCTTAACCTAACCTTCTCTTTAGCTAATGTCGAGATTAGCTAAAGAGATTCTTTAGAACGAGATTCTTTCATCTTCTGAATAGAGTTTTCTTCCAAACATAATTTTTATAGTGTTACTAACTTTAAACAAAATGTACTCAACTGCTGTGGAATCTTCCTTCATAGGAGCGTGCGTGCATGGTTCATTTCTGCATCTGCTTGAGGTGGTGTTCAGGTTGCTTTCAGCTGTAGATCCCCTTATGCTAGCTAAATCCTTGATTCTGTCCCTAAATGAGGCCCTGAATTTAGGTCCGAGGCCGTGAACCTGTCCCTAACTGAGGCCTGGAGGCTCGTCCTAATGCAGGCCCTGACACTGTCCCTAACTAAGGCTCTGACACTACACCTAAATCGGTCACTGTCACTGTACCTAAAAAAGGCTCTGATGCTAGTCTTAACTTAGGCCCTGACACTGCCTCTAACTAAGGCCCTGCTGCCGTCAATATCTGAACACCTGATATTAGCCTGAGCTAATAGCCTGACCCATGTCTTACCAAGGTCCTGAAACTTTCCCAAAGTAAGCCCTGACGCTGTCCCTAAGTGAGGCCTTGAGGCTATCCCTAAGGGAGGCCCTGATAATAGCTTTAACGAAGACCCTAATGCTGATCCTACAGAGGCCTTTATGCTGCTCCTAAGTCATGCCCTGATACTGTCCCTTACTCAGGGCCTAAAGATAGGCCTCACTTAGGCCCTGTTGCTGTACCTTACTTAGGCTCTGATGCTGTCCATACATCAAGCCCTGGCGCTGGTCCTGATTAAGGTGCTCACGCTGCTGCTAACTAAGGCCCTGATGCTCTCAATAACTAAGGTCTTCTCGTTATCCCTTGGTCATTTCCTTTCACTATCTCTGGCCTGGAACCTGACTCTGTCCCGAGATAATCTCCTGCATCTTATGCGAACTGAAACCCTAATGCTCTCCCTAACTAAGGCCCTGACTACTCCTAACTAAGGCCATGACACTGAATCTAACAAAGGCCCGGAATCTGTCCTTCATAGAGGCCCTGCTGCCAGCAAAAACTAAAATCCTGACACTCTCCTGAGCTAATATCCTGACTCATTTCTAACCAAGGTCCTGACACTGTCCCTAAGAAAGCCCTGTGGCTGTCTTTAAGTGAAGACCTGAGGCTGTCTGTAACTCAGACCCTGAAGCTTTCCCTAACGGAGGCCTTGACGCTGTGACTAACTAGGGCTCCGGTCATGTCTTTAACTAAGAGCCTAAAGCTGATCCAACAAAGGCACTGATGCTGCTCCTAAGTCATTCCCTGACAGTGTCCCCAGCTAAGGGCCTGACATTAGGCCTCACTCAGGCCCTGTCGCTCTCCCTAAGTCAGGCCCTGATGCTGTCCCTACCTGAAGCCCTAACACTGCTTCTGAAGAAGTCCCTGAGAGTCTCGGTAACAAAGGTCTTCACACTATCCTTAGGTCATTTCCTGACACGATTCCAAGCCTTTACCCTAACCCTGTCCCGAGCTAATGTCCTACCTCGTATGCTATCTAAAGACCTTATGCTGTGCCTAATTCAGGCACTGAATTTAGTCCCAAGGCCGCTAGACTGTCCCTAACTCGGCTCGATGCCCTTATCGTCACAATGTTCCATGACCACTGTCATCACAATGCTCCCCGCCCTTGTCATCACAATGCTCCATGGCCATTGTCATCACAATGCTCCAGATATCTTGTCATCACAATGTTCCATGGCCGTGTCATCACAATGCTCCATGGTCCTTGTCATCATAATGCTCCAGAATTCTTGTCATCACAATGTTCCATGACCGTATCATCACAATGCTCCATGGCCCTTGTCAGCACAATGCTCCAGAATTCTTCTCATCAGAATTTTCCGTGACCGTGTCATCACAATGCTCCATGGCCCTTGTCATCACAATGCTCTAGAATTCTTGTCATCACAATGTTCCATGACCGTGTCATCACAATGCTACATGACCCTGGTCATCACAGTTCTCCATGACCTTTGTCATCACAATGCTCTATGTCGCTTTTCATCACAATTCTCAATGACCACTTTAATCACTATGCTCGCTGACCATTTTCATCATATTTCTCTAGTGTCATTACAATACCCCATGGCCCCTTTCTTCACAATGCTCCATGATGCCTGTGATCACAATGCTGCATGGCTTTTGTTATCACAATGCTCCAGGACCAGTTTCATCACAATTCTCCATCCCCTTTGTCATCATGGTGCACAATGAAACCTTTCATTAAAATGCTCCATGACACTAGTCATCACAATACTCCATGGCCTTTATCGTCACAATGCTCCCATGCACTTTTCATCACGATGTTCCATGAATACTTTCATCACATTGCTCCATGACCATTGTCATCACAATAGTCCATACCCTTGTCAACACAATGCTGCATAATCCCTGTCATCACAATTCTCCATGTCTGCTGTCATCACAATAATCCAGGACAATTTTCATCACAGTGCTTCATGCCCCCTGTCATCACAGTGCTCCATGATACCTTTCATCACAATTCCTAGATGATCAATGTCATCACAATGCCCCATGACACTTGTCATCACAATTCGCTATGACCCTCGTCATCACAATACTCGATGAACCGTGTCATCACAGTGTTCCAGGACACATGTCATCACAGTGATCCATGTCTACTTCCATCACAATGCTCCAATACCCCTGTCATCACAATGCTCCATGGCCCCTGTTATCATATTGCTCCATGATCTCTTTCATCACAATGCTCCATGACCACTGTCATCACCATGCCTCATAACGGCTCTCATCTCAATGCTCCATGGCCCCTTTCATCACCATGCTCCATGAACCCTGTCATCACAATGTACCCTGCCCTTTTCATCACAAAGCTCCGTGGGCCCTGTCATCACAATGCTCCATGCCCTTTTCATCAAAATGCTCCAGAACTCTTGTCATCATCATGATCCATGCCAATGTCATCAAAATGCCCCATGACACTTGTCATCACAATGCTCCATGGCCTTTGTCATCACAATGTTCCATGGCCCCTGTTATCACAGTGCTCCATGATACCTTTCATCGCAAATCTAGATGACCACTGTCATCACAATGCCCCATGACAGATATCATCACAATTTGCCATGGTCCTTGTCATCACAATGCTCCATGAACCGTGTCATCACAAGGTTCCAGGACACTTGTCATCACAATGATCCAAGATTACATTCATCACAGTGCTCCATGAAACCTGTCATCTCAATGCTCCATAGCCTTTGAATTCACAATGCTCCATGGCCATTTTCATCACAATGCTCCAGAATTCTTCTCATCACAATGTTCCATGACCGTGTCATCACAATGCTCCATGGCCATTGTCATCACAATGCTGCAGAATTCTTGTCATCACAATGTTCCATGACCGTGTCATCACAATGCTCCATGACCCTTTGTCATCACAATGCTCCAGAATTCTTGTCATCACAATGTTCCATGACCATGTCATCAGAATGGTCCATGGCCCTTTTCAGCACAATGCTCCAGAATTCCTGTCATCACAAAGTTCCATGACCGTGTCATCACAATGCTCCATGGCCCTTGTCATCACAATGCTCCAGAATTCTTGTCATCACAATGTTCCATACAGTGTCATCACAATGCTCCATGGCCATTGTCATCACAATGCTCCAGAATTCTTGTCATCACAATGTTCCATGGCCGTGTCATCACAATGCTCCATGGCCCTTGTCATCATAATGCTCCAGAATTCTTGTCATCACAATGTTCCATGACCGTATCATCACAATGCTCCATGGCCCTTGTCAGCACAATGTTCCAGAATTCTTCTCATCAGAATTTTCCGTGACCGTGTCATCACAATGCTCCATGGCCCTTGTCATCACAATGCTCTAGAATTCTTGTCATCACAATGTTCCATGACCGTGTCATCACAATGCTACATGACCCTGGTCATCACATTTCTCCATGACCTTTGTCATCACAATGCTCTATGTCGCTTTTCATCACAATTCTCAGTGACCACTTTAATCACTATGCTCGCTGACCATTTTCATCATATTTCTCTAGTGTTATTACAATACCCCATGGCCCCTTTCTTCACAATGCTCCATGATGCCTGTCATCACAATGCTCCATGGCTTTTGTTATCACAATGCTCCAGGACCAGTTTCATCACAATTCTCCATCCCCTTTGTCATCATGGTGCACAATGAAACCTTTCATTAAAATGCTCCATGACACTAGTCATCACAATACTCCATGGCCTTTATCGTCACAATGCTCCCATGCACTTTTCATCACGATGTTCCATGAATATTTTCATCACATTGCTCCATGACCATTGTCATCACAATAGTCCATATCCTTGTCAACACAATGCTGCATAATCCCTGTCATCACAATTCTCCATGACTGCTGTCATCACAATAATCCAGGACAATTTTCATCACAGTGCTCCATGATACCTTTCTTCACAATTCCTAGATGATCAATGTCACACAATGCCCCATGACACTTGTCATCACAATTTCCTATGACCCTTGACATCACAATACTCGATGAACCGTGTCATCACAATGTTCCAGGACACATGTCATCACAATGATCCATGTCTACTTCCATCACAATGCTCCTATACCCCTGTCATCACAATGCTCCATGGCCCCTGTTATCATATTGCTCCATGATCTTGTTCATCACAATGCTCCATGACCACTGTCATCACCATGCCTCATAACGGCTCTCATCTCAATGCTCCATGGCCCCTTTAATCAAAATGCTCCATGAACCCTGTCATCACAATGTACCCTGCCCTTTTCATCACAAAGCTCCGTGGGCCTTGTCATCACAATGCTCCATGCCCTAGTCAACAAAATGCTCCAGAACTCTTGTCATCATAATGCTCCATGACAATGTCATCAAAATGCCCCATGACACTTGTCATCACAATGCTCCATGGCCATTGTCATCACAATGCTCCAGAATTCTTGTCATCACAATGTTCCATGGCCGTGTCATCACAATGCTCCAAGGCCCTTGTCATCACAATGCTCCAGAATTCTTGTCATCACAATGTTCCATACCGTGTCAATACAATGCTCCATGGCCCTTGTCATCACAATGCTCCAGAATTCTTGTCATCACAATGTTCCATGGCCGTGTCATCACAATGCTCCATGGCCCTTGTCATGACAATGCTCCAGAATTCTTCTCATCACAATGTTCCATGACCGTGTCATCACAATGCTCCATGGCCATTGTCATCACAATGCTCCAGAATTCTTGTCATCACAATGATCCATGACCGTATCATCACAATGCTCAATGGCCCTTGTCAGCACAATGCTCCAGAATTCTTCTCATCACAATTTTCCATGACCGTGTCATCACAAAGCTCCATGGCCCTTGTCATCACAATGCTCCAAAATTCTTGTCATCACAATGTTCCATGATCGTGTCAACACAATGCTCCATGGCCACTGTCATCACAATGCTCCAGAATTCTTCTCATTACAATGTTCCATGTCCGTCTCATCACAATGCTCCATGGCCCTTGTCATGACAATGCTCCAGAATTCTTCTCATCACAATGTTCCATGACCGTGTCATCACAATGCTCCATGGCCCTTGTCACCATAATGCTCCAGAATTCTTGTCATCACAATGTTCCATGACCGTATCATCACAATGCTCCATGGCCCTTGTCAGCACAATGCTCCAGAATTCTTCTCATCACAATTTTCCATGACCGTGTCATCACAAAGCTCCATGGCCCTTGTCATCATAATGCTCCAGAATTCTTGTCATCACAATGTTCCATGATCGTGTCAACACAATGCTCCATGGCCACTGTCATCACAATGCTCCAGAATTCTTCTCATTACAATGTTCCATGTCCGTCTCATCACAATGCTCCATGGCCCTTGTCATGACAATGCTCCAGAATTCTCCTCATCACAATGTTCCATGACCGTGTCATCACAATGCTCCATGGCCCTTGTCACCATAATGCTCCAGAATTCTTGTCATCACAATGTTCCATGACCGTATCATCACAATGCTCCATGGCCCTTGTCAGCACAATGCTCCAGAATTCTTCTCATCACAATTTTCCATGACCGTGTCATCACAAAGCTCCATGGCCCTTGTCATCATAATGCTCCAGAATTCTTGTCATCACAATGTTCCATGATCGTGTCAACACAATGCTCCATGGCCACTGTCATCACAATGCTCCAGAATTCTTGTCATTACAATGTTCCATGTCCGTGTCATCACAATGCTCCATGGCCTTTTTCATGACAATGCTCCAGAATTCTTCTCATCAAAATGTTCCATGACCGTGTCATCACAATGCTCCATGGCCATTGTCATCACAATGCTCTAGAATTCTTGTCATCACAATGTTCCATGGCCATGTCATCACAATGCTCCATGGCCCTTGTCATCATAATGCTCCAGAATTCTTGTCATCACAATGTTCCATGACCGTATCATCACAATGCTCCATGGCCCTTGTCAGCACAATGCTCCAGAATTCTTGTCATCACAATGTTCCATGGCCGTGTCATCACAATGCTCCATGGCCCTTGTCATCATAATGCTCCAGAATTCTTTTCATCACAATGTTCCATGACCGTATCATCACAATGCTCCATGGCCCTTGTCAGCACAATGCTCCAGAATTCTTCTCATCACAATGTTCCATGACCGTGTCATCACAATGCTCCATCGCCTTTGTCATCAGAATGCTCCAGAATTCTTGTCATCACAATGTTCCATGACCGTGTCATCACAATGCTTCATCGCCTTTGTCATCAGAATGCTCCAGAATTCTTGTCATCACAATGTTCCATGGCCGTGTCATCACAATGCTCCATGGCCCTAGTCAGCACAATGCTCCAGAATTCTTGTCATCACAATGTTCCATGACCATGTCATCACAATGGTCCATGGCCCTAGTCAGCACAATGCTTCAGAATTCTTCTCATCACAATGTTCCATGACCGTGTCATCACAATGCTACATGACCCTGGTCATCACAGTTTTCCATGTCCTTTGTCATCACAATGCTCTATGTCGCTTTTCATCACAATTCTCAATGACCACTTTAATCACTATGCTCGCTGACCATTTTCATCATATTTCTCTAGTGTCATTACAATACCCCATGGCCCCTTTCTTCACAATGCTCCATGATGCCTGTCATCACAATGCTCCATGGCTTTTGTTATCACAATGCTCCAGGACCAGTTTCATCACAATTCTCCATCCCCTTTGTCATCATGGTGCACAATGAAACCTTTCATTAAAATGCTCCATGACACTAGTCATCACAATACTCCATGGCCTTTATCGTCACAATGCTCCCATGCACTTTTCATCACGATGTTCCATGAATATTTTCATCACATTGCTCCATGACCATTGTCATCACAATAGTCCATATCCTTGTCAACACAATGCTGCATAATCCCTGTCATCACAATTCTCCATGACTGCTGTCATCACAATAATCCAGGACAATTTTCATCACAGTGCTCCATGATACCTTTCTTCACAATTCCTAGATGATCAATGTCACACAATGCCCCATGACACTTGTCATCACAATTTCCTATGACCCTTGACATCACAATACTCGATGAACCGTGTCATCACAATGTTCCAGGACACATGTCATCACAATGATCCATGTCTACTTCCATCACAATGCTCCTATACCCCTGTCATCACAATGCTCCATGGCCCCTGTTATCATATTGCTCCATGATCTTGTTCATCACAATGCTCCATGACCACTGTCATCACCATGCCTCATAACGACTCTCATCTCAATGCTCCATGGCCCCTTTCATCAAAATGCTCCATGAACCCTGTCATCACAATGTACCCTGCCCTTTTCATCACAAAGCTCCGTGGGCCCTGTCATCACAATGCTCCATGCCCTAGTCAACAAAATGCTCCAGAACTCTTGTCATCATAATGCTCCATGCCAATGTCATCAAAATGCCCCATGACACTTGTCATCACAATGCTCCATGGCCATTGTCATCACAATGCTCCAGAATTCTTGTCATCACAATGTTCCATGGCCGTGTCATCACAATGCTCCAAGGCCCTTGTCATCACAATGCTCCAGAATTCTTGTCATCACAATGTTCCATACCGTGTCAATACAATGCTCCATGGCCCTTGTCATCACAATGCTCCAGAATTCTTGTCATCACAATGTTCCATGGCCGTGTCATCACAATGCTCCATGGCCCTTGTCATGACAATGCTCCAGAATTCTTGTCATCACAATGTTCCATACCGTGTCAATACAATGCTCCATGGCCATTGTCATCACAATGCTCCAGAATTCTTGTCATCACAATGTTCCATGGCCGTGTCATCACAATGCTCCATGGCCCTTGTCATGACAATGCTCCAGAATTCTTCTCATCACAATGTTCCATGACCGTGTCATCACAATGCTCCATGGCCATTGTCATCACAATGCTCCAGAATTCTTGTCATCACAATGATCCATGACCGTATCATCACAATGCTCAATGGCCCTTGTCAGCACAATGCTCCAGAATTCTTCTCATCACAATTTTCCATGACCGTGTCATCACAAAGCTCCATGGCCCTTGTCATCACAATGCTCCAGAATTCTTGTCATCACAATGTTCCATGATCGTGTCAACACAATGCTCCATGGCCACTGTCATCACAATGCTCCAGAATTCTTGTCATTACAATGTTCCATGTCCGTGTCATCACAAAGCTCCATGGCCCTTGTCATGACAATGCTCCAGAATTCTTCTCATCACCATGTTCCATGACCGTGTCATCACAATGCTCCATGGCCCTTGTCACCATAATGCTCCAGAATTCTTGTCATCACAATGTTCCATGACCGTATCATCACAATGCTCCATGGCCCTTGTCAGCACAATGCTCCAGAATTCTTCTCATCACAATGTTCCATGACCGTGTCATCACAATGCTCCATGGCCCTTGTCATCATAATGCTCCAGAATTCTTGTCATCACAATGTTCCATGATCGTGTCAACACAATGCTCCATGGCCACTGTCATCACAATGCTCCAGAATTCTTGTCATTACAATGTTCCATGTCCGTGTCATCACAATGCTCCATGGCCTTTGTCATGACAATGCTCCAGAATTCTTCTCATCAAAATGTTCCATGACCGTGTCATCACAATGCTCCATGGCCATTGTCATCACAATGCTCTAGAATTCTTGTCATCACAATGTTCCATGGCCATGTCATCACAATGCTCCATGGCCCTTGTCATCATAATGCTCCAGAATTCTTGTCATCACAATGTTCCATGACCGTATCATCACAATGCTCCATGGCGCTTGTCATCACAATGCTCCAGAATTCTTGTCATCACAATGTTCCATGACCGTGTCATCACAATGCTCCATTGCCCTGGTCATGACAATGTTCCAGAATTCTTCTCATCACATTGTTCCATGCCCGTGTCAACACAATGCTCCATATCCACTGTCATCACAATGCTCCAGAATTCTTGTTATCATAATGTTCCATGGCCGTGTCATCACAATGCTCCATGGCTCTTGTCATCATAATGCTCCAGAATTCTTGTCATTACTATATTCCATGAACGTGTCACCACAATGCTCTATGGCGCTTGTCATCAGAATGCTCCAGAATTCTTGTCATCACAATGTTCCATGACCGTGTCATCACAATGCTCCATCTCCTTTGTCATCAGAATGCTCCAGAATTCTTGTCATCACAATGTTCCATGACCGTGTCATCACAATGCTCCATGGCCCTTGTCAGCACAATGCTCCAGAATTCTTGTCATCACAATGTTCCATGGCCGTGTCATCACAATGCTCCATGGCCCTTGTCAGCACAATGCTCCAGAATTCTTGTCATCACAATGTTCCATGGCCGTGTCATCACAATGGTCCATGGCCCTAGTCAGCACAATGCTCCAGAATTCTTGTCATCACAATGTTCCATGACCGTGTCATCACAATGCTACATGACCCTGGTCATCACAGTCCTCCATGTCCTTTGTCATCACAATGCTCTATGTCGCTTTTCATCACAATTCTCAATGACCACTTTAATCACTATGCTCGCTGACCATTTTAATCATATTTCTCTAGTGTCATTACAATACCCCATGGCCCCTTTCTTCACAATGCTCCATGATGCCTGTCATCACAATGCTCCATGGCTTTTGTTATCACAATGCTCCAGGACCAGTTTCATCACAATTCTCCATCCCCTTTGTCATCATGGTGCACAATGAAACCTTTCATTAAAATGCTCCATGACACTAGTCATCACAATACTCCATGGCCTTTATCGTCACAATGCTCCCATGCACTTTTCATCACGATGTTCCATGAATACTTTCATCACATTGCTCCATGACCATTGTCATCACAATAGTCCATACCCTTGTCAACACAATGCTGCATAATCCCTGTCATCACAATTCTCCATGTCTGCTGTCATCACAATAATCCAGGACAATTTTCATCACAGTGCTTCATGCCCCCTGTCATCACAGTGCTCCATGATATCTTTCATCACAATTCCTAGATGATCAATGTCATCACAATGCCCCATGACACTTGTCATCACAATTCGCTATGACACTCGTCATCACAATATTCGATGAACCTTGTCATCACAGTGTTCCAGGACACATGTCATCACAATGATCCATGTCTACTTCCATCACAATGCTTCAATACCCCTGTCATCACAATGCTCCATGGCCCCTGTTATCATATTGCTCCATGATCTCTTTCATCACAATGCTCCATGACCACTGTCCTCACCATGTCTCATAACGGCTCTCATCTCAATGCTCCATGGCCCCTTTCATCACAATGCTCCATGAACCCTGTCATCACAATGTACCCTGGCCTTTTCATCACAAATCTCCGTGGGCCCTGTCATCACAATGCTCCATGCCCTAGTCAACAAAATGCTCCAGAACTCTTGTCATCATAATGCTCCATGCCAATGTCATCAAAATGCCCCATGACACTTGTCATCACAATGCTCCATGGCCATTGTCATCACAATGCTCCAGAATTCTTGTCATCACAATGTTCCATGGCCGTGTCATCACAATGCTCCAAGGCCCTTGTCATCACAATGCTCCAGAATTCTTGTCATCACAATGTTCCATACCGTGTCAATACAATGCTCCATGGCCCTTGTCATCACAATGCTCCAGAATTCTTGTCATCACAATGTTCCATGGCCGTGTCATCACAATGCTCCATGGCCCTTGTCATGACAATGCTCCAGAATTATTCTCATCACAATGTTCCATGACCGTGTCATCACAATGCTCCATGGCCCTTGTCATGACAATGCTCCAGAATTCTTCTCATCACAATGTTCCATGACCGTGTCATCACAATGCTCCAAGGCCCTTGTCATCAAAATGCTCCAGAACTCTTGTCATCATAATGCTCCATGCCAATGTCATCAAAATGCCCCATGACACTTGTCATCACAATGCTCCATGGCCTTTGTCATCACAATGTTCCATGGCCCCTGTCATCACAGTGCTCCATGATACCTTTCATTGCAAATCTAGATGACCACTGTCATCACAATGCCCCATGACAGATGTCATCACAATTCGCCATGGTCCTTGTCATCACAATGCTCCATGAACCGTGTCATCACAAGGTTCCAGGACACTTGTCATCACAATGATCCAAGATCACATTCATCACAGTGCTCCATGAACCCTGTCATCTCAATGCTCCATAGCCTTTGTATTCACAATGCTCCATGGCCCCTGTAAACACAGTGCTCCATGACCCTTTTCATCACAATGCTCCAAGACCGCTCTCAACACAATGCCCCATGACGCCTGACATCACAAATCTCCATAGCCTCTCTTACCAAAAAGCTCCATGATCGCTGTCAGCAGAATGTTCCATGACACTTTTCGTCACAATACTGCATGACCAGTGTCATCACAGAGTTCTCTGCCCATATCATCACAATGTTCCTTGTTACCTTTAATCACAATGCTCCATGCCCTTTCATCACAATGCTCCAGAAAACTTTTTCATCGCAATGTTCCTTAACTGTGTCATCACAATGCTCCATGGCCGTCATCAGCACAATGCTCCAGAATTCTTGTCATCATAATGTTCCATGACCGTGTCATCACAATGCTCCATGGCCCTTGTCATCACAATGCTCCGGAATTCTTCTCATCACATTGTTCCATGACCGTGTCATCACAATGCTCCATGGCCCTTTTCAGCACAATGCTCCAGAATTCCTGTCATCACAATGTTCCATGACCGTGTCATCACAATGCTCCATGGCCCTTGTCATCACAATGCTCCAGAATTCTTGTCATCACAATGTTCCATACAGTGTCATCACAATGCTCCATGGCCATTGTCATCACAATGCTCCAGATATCTTGTCATCACAATGTTCCATGGCCGTGTCATCACAATGCTCCATGGCCCTTGTCATCATAATGCTCCAGAATTCTTGTCATCACAATGTTCCATGACCGTATCATCACAATGCTCCATGGCCCTTATCAGCACAATGCTCCCGAATTCTTCTCATCAGAATTTTCCGTGACCGTGTCATCACAATGCTCCATGGCCCTTGTCATCACAATGCTCTAGAATTCTTGTCATCACAATGTTCCATGACCGTGTCATCACAATGCTACATGACCCTGGTCATCACAGTTCTCCATGACCTTTGTCATCACAATGCTCTATGTCGCTTTTCATCACAATTCTCAATGACCACTTTAATCACTATGCTCGCTGACCATTTTCATCATATTTCTCTAGTGTCATTACAATACCCCATGGCCCCTTTCTTCACAATGCTCCATGATGCCTGTCATCACAATGCTGCATGGCTTTTGTTATCACAGTGCTCCAGGACCAGTTTCATCACAATTCTCCATCCCCTTTGTCATCATGGTGCACAATGAAACCTTTCATTAAAATGCTCCATGACACTAGTCATCACAATACTCCATGGCCTTTATCGTCACAATGCTCCCATGCACTTTTCATCACGATGTTCCATGAATACTTTCATCACATTGCTCCATGACCATTGTCATCACAATAGTCCATACCCTTGTCAACACAATGCTGCATAATCCCTGTCATCACAATTCTCCATGTCTGCTGTCATCACAATAATCCAGGACAATTTTCATCACAGTGCTTCATGCCCCCTGTCATCACAGTGCTCCATGATACCTTTCATCACAATTCCTAGATGATCAATGTCATCACAATGCCCCATGACACTTGTCATCACAATTAGCTATGACCCTCGTCATCACAATACTCGATGAACCGTGTCATCACAGTGTTCCAGGACACATGTCATCACAATGATCCATGTCTACTTCCATCACAATGCTCCAATACCCCTGTCATCACAATGCTCCATGGCCCCTGTTATCATATTGCTCCATGATCTCTTTCATCACAATGCTCCATGACCACTGTCATCACCATGCCTCATAACGGCTCTCATCTCAATGCTCCATGGCCCCTTTCATCACCATGCTCCATGAACCCTGTCATCACAATGTACCCTGCCCTTTTCATCACAAAGCTCCGTGGGCCCTGTCATCACAATGCTCCATGCCCTTGTCATCAAAATGCTCCAGAACTCTTGTCATCATCATGATCCATGCCAATGTCATCAAAATGCCCCATGACACTTGTCATCACAATGCTCCATGGCCTTTGTCATCACAATGTTCCATGGCCCCTGTTATCACAGTGCTCCATGATACCTTTCATCGCAAATCTAGATGACCACTGTCATCACAATGCCCCATGACAGATATCATCACAATTTGCCATGGTCCTTGTCATCACAATGCTCCATGAACCGTGTCATCACAAGGTTCCAGGACACTTGTCATCACAATGATCCAAGATTACATTCATCACAGTGCTCCATGAAACCTGTCATCTCAATGCTCCATAGCCTTTGAATTCACAATGCTCCATGGCCATTGTCATCACAATGCTCCAGAATTCTTCTCATCACAATGTTCCATGACCGTGTCATCACAATGCTCCATGGCCATTGTCATCACAATGCTGCAGAATTCTTGTCATCACAATGTTCCATGACCGTGTCATCACAATGCTCCATGACCCTTTGTCATCACAATGCTCCAGAATTCTTGTCATCACAATGTTCCATGACCATGTCATCAGAATGGTCCATGGCCCTTTTCAGCACAATGCTCCAGAATTCCTGTCATCACAAAGTTCCATGACCGTGTCATCACAATGCTCCATGGCCCTTGTCATCACAATGCTCCAGAATTCTTGTCATCACAATGTTCCATACAGTGTCATCACAATGCTCCATGGCCATTGTCATCACAATGCTCCAGAATTCTTGTCATCACAATGTTCCATGGCCGTGTCATCACAATGCTCCATGGCCCTTGTCATCATAATGCTCCAGAATTCTTGTCATCACAATGTTCCATGACCGTATCATCACAATGCTCCATGGCCCTTGTCAGCACAATGCTCCAGAATTCTTCTCATCAGAATTTTCCGTGACCGTGTCATCACAATGCTCCATGGCCCTTGTCATCACAATGCTCTAGAATTCTTGTCATCACAATGTTCCATGACCGTGTCATCACAATGCTACATGACCCTGGTCATCACATTTCTCCATGACCTTTGTCATCACAATGCTCTATGTCGCTTTTCATCACAATTCTCAGTGACCACTTTAATCACTATGCTCGCTGACCATTTTCATCATATTTCTCTAGTGTTATTACAATACCCCATGGCCCCTTTCTTCACAATGCTCCATGATGCCTGTCATCACAATGCTCCATGGCTTTTGTTATCACAATGCTCCAGGACCAGTTTCATCACAATTCTCCATCCCCTTTGTCATCATGGTGCACAATGAAACCTTTCATTAAAATGCTCCATGACACTAGTCATCACAATACTCCATGGCCTTTATCGTCACAATGCTCCCATGCACTTTTCATCACGATGTTCCATGAATATTTTCATCACATTGCTCCATGACCATTGTCATCACAATAGTCCATATCCTTGTCAACACAATGCTGCATAATCCCTGTCATCACAATTCTCCATGACTGCTGTCATCACAATAATCCAGGACAATTTTCATCACAGTGCTCCATGATACCTTTCTTCACAATTCCTAGATGATCAATGTCACACAATGCCCCATGACACTTGTCATCACAATTTCCTATGACCCTTGACATCACAATACTCGATGAACCGTGTCATCACAATGTTCCAGGACACATGTCATCACAATGATCCATGTCTACTTCCATCACAATGCTCCTATACCCCTGTCATCACAATGCTCCATGGCCCCTGTTATCATATTGCTCCATGATCTTGTTCATCACAATGCTCCATGACCACTGTCATCACCATGCCTCATAACGGCTCTCATCTCAATGCTCCATGGCCCCTTTCATCAAAATGCTCCATGAACCCTGTCATCACAATGTACCCTGCCCTTTTCATCACAAAGCTCCGTGGGCCCTGTCATCACAATGCTCCATGCCCTAGTCAACAAAATGCTCCAGAACTCTTGTCATCATAATGCTCCATGCCAATGTCATCAAAATGCCCCATGACACTTGTCATCACAATGCTCCATGGCCATTGTCATCACAATGCTCCAGAATTCTTGTCATCACAATGTTCCATGGCCGTGTCATCACAATGCTCCAAGGCCCTTGTCATCACAATGCTCCAGAATTCTTGTCATCACAATGTTCCATACCGTGTCAATACAATGCTCCATGGCCCTTGTCATCACAATGCTCCAGAATTCTTGTCATCACAATGTTCCATGGCCGTGTCATCACAATGCTCCATGGCCCTTGTCATGACAATGCTCCAGAATTCTTCTCATCACAATGTTCCATGACCGTGTCATCACAATGCTCCATGGCCATTGTCATCACAATGCTCCAGAATTCTTGTCATCACAATGATCCATGACCGTATCATCACAATGCTCAATGGCCCTTGTCAGCACAATGCTCCAGAATTCTTCTCATCACAATTTTTCATGACCGTGTCATCACAAAGCTCCATGGCCCTTGTCATCACAATGCTCCAGAATTCTTGTCATCACAATGTTCCATGATCGTGTCAACACAATGCTCCATGGCCACTGTCATCACAATGCTCCAGAATTCTTCTCATTACAATGTTCCATGTCCGTGTCATCACAATGCTCCATGGCCCTTGTCATGACAATGCTCCAGAATTCTTCTCATCAAAATGTTCCATGACCGTGTCATCACAATGCTCCATGGCCATTGTCATCACAATGCTCTAGAATTCTTGTCATCACAATGTTCCATGGCCATGTCATCACAATGCTCCATGGCCCTTGTCATCATAATGCTCCAGAATTCTTGTCATCACAATGTTCCATGACCGTATCATCACAATGCTCCATGGCGCTTGTCATCACAATGCTCCAGAATTCTTGTCATCACAATGTTCCATGACCGTGTCATCACAATGCTCCATTGCCCTGGTCATGACAATGTTCCAGAATTCTTCTCATCACATTGTTCCATGCCCGTGTCAACACAATGCTCCATATCCACTGTCATCACAATGCTCCAGAATTCTTGTTATCATAATGTTCCATGGCCGTGTCATCACAATGCTCCATGGCTCTTGTCATCATAATGCTCCAGAATTCTTGTCATTACTATATTCCATGAACGTGTCACCACAATGCTCTATGGCGCTTGTCATCAGAATGCTCCAGAATTCTTGTCATCACAATGTTCCATGACCGTGTCATCACAATGCTCCATCTCCTTTGTCATCAGAATGCTCCAGAATTCTTGTCATCACAATGTTCCATGACCGTGTCATCACAATGCTCCATGGCCCTTGTCAGCACAATGCTCCAGAATTCTTGTCATCACAATGTTCCATGGCCGTGTCATCACAATGCTCCATGGCCCTTGTCAGCACAATGCTCCAGAATTCTTGTCATCACAATGTTCCATGGCCGTGTCATCACAATGGTCCATGGCCCTAGTCAGCACAATTCTCCAGAATTCTTGTCATCACAATGTTCCATGACCGTGTCATCACAATGCTACATGACCCTGGTCATCACAGTCCTCCATGTCCTTTGTCATCACAATGCTCTATGTCGCTTTTCATCACAATTCTCAATGACCACTTTAATCACTATGCTCGCTGACCATTTTAATCATATTTCTCTAGTGTCATTACAATACCCCATGGCCCCTTTCTTCACAATGCTCCATGATGCCTGTCATCACAATGCTCCATGGCTTTTGTTATCACAATGCTCCAGGACCAGTTTCATCACAATTCTCCATCCCCTTTGTCATCATGGTGCACAATGAAACCTTTCATTAAAATGCTCCATGACACTAGTCATCACAATACTCCATGGCCTTTATCGTCACAATGCTCCCATGCACTTTTCATCACGATGTTCCATGAATACTTTCATCACATTGCTCCATGACCATTGTCATCACAATAGTCCATACCCTTGTCAACACAATGCTGCATAATCCCTGTCATCACAATTCTCCATGTCTGCTGTCATCACAATAATCCAGGACAATTTTCATCACAGTGCTTCATGCCCCCTGTCATCACAGTGCTCCATGATACCTTTCATCACAATTCCTAGATGATCAATGTCATCACAATGCCCCATGACACTTGTCATCACAATTCGCTATGACACTCGTCATCACAATACTCGATGAACCGTGTCATCACAGTGTTCCAGGACACATGTCATCACAATGATCCATGTCTACTTCCATCACAATGCTCCAATACCCCTGTCATCACAATGCTCCATGGCCCCTGTTATCATATTGCTCCATGATCTCTTTCATCACAATGCTCCATGACCACTGTCCTCACCATGCCTCATAACGGCTCTCATCTCAATGCTCCATGGCCCCTTTCATCACAATGCTCCATGAACCCTGTCATCACAATGTACCCTGGCCTTTTCATCACAAAGCTCCGTGGGCCCTGTCATCACAATGCTCCATGCCCTAGTCAACAAAATGCTCCAGAACTCTTGTCATCATAATGCTCCATGCCAATGTCATCAAAATGCCCCATGACACTTGTCATCACAATGCTCCATGGCCATTGTCATCACAATGCTCCAGAATTCTTGTCATCACAATGTTCCATGGCCGTGTCATCACAATGCTCCAAGGCCCTTGTCATCACAATGCTCCAGAATTCTTGTCATCACAATGTTCCATACCGTGTCAATACAATGCTCCATGGCCCTTGTCATCACAATGCTCCAGAATTCTTGTCATCACAATGTTCCATGGCCGTGTCCTCACAATGCTACATGGCCCTTGTCATGACAATGCTCCAGAATTATTCTCATCTCAATGTTCCATGACCGTGTCATCACAATGCTCCATGGCCCTTGTCATGACAATGCTCCAGAATTCTTCTCATCACAATGTTCCATGACCGTGTCATCACAATGCTCCAAGGCCCTTGTCATCAAAATGCTCCAGAACTCTTGTCATCATAATGCTCCATGCCAATGTCATCAAAATGTCCCATGACACTTGTCATCACAATGCTCCATGGCCTTTGTCATCACAATGTTCCATGGCCCCTGTCATCACAGTGCTCCATGATACCTTTCATTGCAAATCTAGATGACCACTGTCATCACAATGCCCCATGACAGATGTCATCACAATTCGGCATGGTCCTTGTCATCACAATGCTCCATGAACCGTGTCATCACAAGGTTCCAGGACACTTGTCATCACAATGATCCAAGATCACATTCATCACAGTGCTCCATGAACCCTGTCATCTCAATGCTCCATAGCCTTTGTATTCACAATGCTCCATGGCCCCTGTAAACACAGTGCTCCATGACCCTTTTCATCACAATGCTCCAAGACCGCTCTCAACACAATGCCCCATGACGCCTGACATCACAAATCTCCATAGCCTCTCTTACCAAAAAGCTCCATGATCGCTGTCAGCAGAATGTTCCATGACACTTTTCGTCACAATACTGCATGACCAGTGTCATCACAGAGTTCTCTGCCCATATCATCACAATGTTCCTTGTTACCTTTAATCACAATGCTCCATGCCCTTTCATCACAATGCTCCAGAAATCTTTTTCATCGCAATGTTCCTTAACTGTGTCATCACAATGCTCCATGGCCGTCATCAGCACAATGCTCCAGAATTCTTGTCATCATAATGTTCCATGACCGTGTCATCACAATGCTCCATGGCCCTTGTCATCACAATGCTCCGGAATTCTTCTCATCACATTGTTCCATGACCGTGTCATCACAATGCTCCATGGCCCTTTTCAGCACAATGCTCCAGAATTCCTGTCATCACAATGTTCCATGACCGTGTCATCACAATGCTCCATGGCCCTTGTCATCACAATGCTCCAGAATTCTTGTCATCACAATGTTCCATACAGTGTCATCACAATGCTCCATGGCCATTGTCATCACAATGCTCCAGAATTCTTGTCATCACAATGTTCCATGGCCGTGTCATCACAATGCTCCATGGCCCTTGTCATCATAATGCTCCAGAATTCTTGTCATCACAATGTTCCATGACCGTATCATCACAATGCTCCATGGCCCTTGTCAGCACAATGCTCCAGAATTCTTCTCATCAGAATTTTCCGTGACCGTGTCATCACAATGCTCCATGGCCCTTGTCATCACAATGCTCTAGAATTCTTGTCATCACAATGTTCCATGACCGTGTCATCACAATGCTACATGACCCTGGTCATCACAGTTCTCCATGACCTTTGTCATCACAATGCTCTATGTCGCTTTTCATCACAATTCTCAATGACCACTTTAATCACTATGCTCGCTGATCATTTTCATCATATTTCTCTAGTGTCATTACAATACCCCATGGCCCCTTTCTTCACAATGCTCCATGATGCCTGTCATCACAATGCTCCATGGCTTTTGTTATCACAATGCTCCAGGACCAGTTTCATCACAATTCTCCATCCCCTTTGTCATCATGGTGCACAATGAAACCTTTCATTAAAATGCTCCATGACACTAGTCATCACAATACTCCATGGCCTTTATCGTCACAATGCTCCCATGCACTTTTCATCACGATGTTCCATGAATATTTTCATCACATTGCTCCATGACCATTGTCATCACAATAGTCCATATCCTTGTCAACACAATGCTGCATAATCCCTGTCATCACAATTCTCCATGACTGCTGTCATCACAATAATCCAGGACAATTTTCATCACAGTGCTCCATGATACCTTTCTTCACAATTCCTAGATGATCAATGTCACACAATGCCCCATGACACTTGTCATCACAATTTCCTATGACCCTTGACATCACAATACTCGATGAACCGTGTCATCACAATGTTCCAGGACACATGTCATCACAATGATCCATGTCTACTTCCATCACAATGCTCCTATACCCCTGTCATCACAATGCTCCATGGCCCCTGTTATCATATTGCTCCATGATCTTGTTCATCACAATGCTCCATGACCACTGTCATCACCATGCCTCATAACGACTCTCATCTCAATGCTCCATGGCCCCTTTCATCAAAATGCTCCATGAACCCTGTCATCACAATGTACCCTGCCCTTTTCATCACAAAGCTCCGTGGGCCCTGTCATCACAATGCTCCATGCCCTAGTCAACAAAATGCTCCAGAACTCTTGTCATCATAATGCTCCATGCCAATGTCATCAAAATGCCCCATGACACTTGTCATCACAATGCTCCATGGCCATTGTCATCACAATGCTCCAGAATTCTTGTCATCACAATGTTCCATGGCCGTGTCATCACAATGCTCCAAGGCCCTTGTCATCACAATGCTCCAGAATTCTTCTCATCACAATTTTCCATGACCGTGTCATCACAATGCTCCATGGCCCTTGTCATCATAATGCTCCAGAATTCTTGTCATCACAATGTTCCATGATCGTGTCAACACAATGCTCCATGGCCCTTGTCATGACAATGCTCCAGAATTCTTGTCATTACAATGTTCCATGTCCGTGTCATCACAATGCTCCATGGCCTTTGTCATGACAATGCTCCAGAATTCTTCTCATCAAAATGTTCCATGACCGTGTCATCACAATGCTCCATGGCCATTGTCATCACAATGCTCTAGAATTCTTGTCATCACAATGTTCCATGGCCATGTCATCACAATGCTCCATGGCCCTTGTCATCATAATGCTCCAGAATTCTTGTCATCACAATGTTCCATGACCGTATCATCACAATGCTCCATGGCGCTTGTCATCATAATGCTCCAGAATTCTTGTCATCACAATGTTCCATGACCGTGTCATCACAATGCTCCATTGCCCTGGTCATGACAATGTTCCAGAATTCTTCTCATCATATTGTTCCATGCCCGTGTCAACACAATGCTCCATATCCACTGTCATCACAATGCTCCAGAATTCTTGTTATCATAATGTTCCATGGCCGTGTCATCACAATGCTCCATGGCTCTTGTCATCATAATGCTCCAGAATTCTTGTCATTACTATATTCCATGAACGTGTCACCACAATGCTCTATGGCGCTTGTCATCAGAATGCTCCAGAATTCTTGTCATCACAATGTTCCATGACCGTGTCATCACAATGCTCCATCTCCTTTGTCATCAGAATGCTCCAGAATTCTTGTCATCACAATGTTCCATGACCGTGTCATCACAATGCTCCATGGCCCTTGTCAGCGCAATGCTCCAGAATTCTTGTCATCACAATGTTCCATGGCCGTGTCATCACAATGCTCCATGGCCTTTGTCAGCACAATGCTCCAGAATTCTTGTCATCACAATGTTCCATGGCCGTGTCATCACAATGGTCCAGGGCCCTAGTCAGCACAATGCTCCAGAATTCTTGTCATCACAATGTTCCATGACCGTGTCATCACAATGCTACATGACCCTGGTCATCACAGTCCTCCATGTCCTTTGTCATCACAATGCTCTATGTCGCTTTTCATCACAATTCTCAATGACCACTTTAATCACTATGCTCGCTGACCATTTTAATCATATTTCTCTAGTGTCATTACAATACCCCATGGCCCCTTTCTTCACAATGCTCCATGATGCCTGTCATCACAATGCTCCATGGCTTTTGTTATCACAATGCTCCAGGACCAGTTTCATCACAATTCTCCATCCCCTTTGTCATCATGGTGCACAATGAAACCTTTCATTAAAATGCTCCATGACACTAGTCATCACAATACTCCATGGCCTTTATCGTCACAATGCTCCCATGCACTTTTCATCACGATGTTCCATGAATACTTTCATCACATTGCTCCATGACCATTGTCATCACAATAGTCCATACCCTTGTCAACACAATGCTGCATAATCCCTGTCATCACAATTCTCCATGTCTGCTGTCATCACAATAATCCAGGACAATTTTCATCACAGTGCTTCATGCCCCCTGTCATCACAGTGCTCCATGATACCTTTCATCACAATTCCTAGATGATCAATGTCATCACAATGCCCCATGACACTTGTCATCACAATTCGCTATGACACTCGTCATCACAATACTCGATGAACCGTGTCATCACAGTGTTCCAGGACACATGTCATCACAATGATCCATGTCTACTTCCATCACAATGCTCCAATACCCCTGTCATCACAATGCTCCATGGCCCCTGTTATCATATTGCTCCATGATCTCTTTCATCACAATGCTCCATGACCACTGTCCTCACCATGCCTCATAACGGCTCTCATCTCAATGCTCCATGGCCCCTTTCATCACAATGCTCCATGAACCCTGTCATCACAATGTACCCTGGCCTTTTCATCACAAAGCTCCGTGGGCCCTGTCATCACAATGCTCCATGCCCTAGTCAACAAAATGCTCCAGAACTCTTGTCATCATAATGCTCCATGCCAATGTCATCAAAATGCCCCATGACACTTGTCATCACAATGCTCCATGGCCATTGTCATCACAATGCTCCAGAATTCTTGTCATCACAATGTTCCATGGCCGTGTCATCACAATGCTCCAAGGCCCTTGTCATCACAATGCTCCAGAATTCTTGTCATCACAATGTTCCATACCGTGTCAATACAATGCTCCATGGCCCTTGTCATCACAATGCTCCAGAATTCTTGTCATCACAATGTTCCATGGCCGTGTCATCACAATGCTCCATGGCCCTTGTCATGACAATGCTCCAGAATTATTCTCATCACAATGTTCCATGACCGTGTCATCACAATGCTCCATGGCCCTTGTCATGACAATGCTCCAGAATTCTTCTCATCACAATGTTCCATGACCGTGTCATCACAATGCTCCAAGGCCCTTGTCATCAAAATGCTCCAGAACTCTTGTCATCATAATGCTCCATGCCAATGTCATCAAAATGCCCCATGACACTTGTCATCACAAAGCTCCATGGCCCTTGTCATCACAATGCTCCAGAATTCTTGTCATCACAATGTTCCATGATCGTGTCAACACAATGCTCCATGGCCACTGTTATCACAATGCTCCAGAATTCTTCTCATTACAATGTTCCATGTCCGTGTCATCACAATGCTCCATGGCCCTTGTCATGACAATGCTCCAGAATTCTTCTCATCAAAATGTTCCATGACCGTGTCATCACAATGCTCCATGGCCATTGTCATCACAATGCTCTAGAATTCTTGTCATCACAATGTTCCATGGCCATGTCATCACAATGCTCCATGGCCCTTGTCATCATAATGCTCCAGAATTCTTGTCATCACAATGTTCCATGACCGTATCATCACAATGCTCCATGGCGCTTGTCATCACAATGCTCCAGAATTCTTGTCATCACAATGTTCCATGACCGTGTCATCACAATGCTCCATTGCCCTGGTCATGACAATGTTCCAGAATTCTTCTCATCACATTGTTCCATGCCCGTGTCAACACAATGCTCCATATCCACTGTCATCACAATGCTCCAGAATTCTTGTTATCATAATGTTCCATGGCCGTGTCATCACAATGCTCCATGGCTCTTGTCATCATAATGCTCCAGAATTCTTGTCATTACTATATTCCATGAACGTGTCACCACAATGCTCTATGGCGCTTGTCATCAGAATGCTCCAGAATTCTTGTCATCACAATGTTCCATGACCGTGTCATCACAATGCTCCATCTCCTTTGTCATCAGAATGCTCCAGAATTCTTGTCATCACAATGTTCCATGACCGTGTCATCACAATGCTCCATGGCCCTTGTCAGCACAATGCTCCAGAATTCTTGTCATCACAATGTTCCATGGCCGTGTCATCACAATGCTCCATGGCCCTTGTCAGCACAATGCTCCAGAATTCTTGTCATCACAATGTTCCATGGCCGTGTCATCACAATGGTCCATGGCCCTAGTCAGCACAATTCTCCAGAATTCTTGTCATCACAATGTTCCATGACCGTGTCATCACAATGCTACATGACCCTGGTCATCACAGTCCTCCATGTCCTTTGTCATCACAATGCTCTATGTCGCTTTTCATCACAATTCTCAATGACCACTTTAATCACTATGCTCGCTGACCATTTTAATCATATTTCTCTAGTGTCATTACAATACCCCATGGCCCCTTTCTTCACAATGCTCCATGATGCCTGTCATCACAATGCTCCATGGCTTTTGTTATCACAATGCTCCAGGACCAGTTTCATCACAATTCTCCATCCCCTTTGTCATCATGGTGCACAATGAAACCTTTCATTAAAATGCTCCATGACACTAGTCATCACAATACTCCATGGCCTTTATCGTCACAATGCTCCCATGCACTTTTCATCACGATGTTCCATGAATACTTTCATCACATTGCTCCATGACCATTGTCATCACAATAGTCCATACCCTTGTCAACACAATGCTGCATAATCCCTGTCATCACAATTCTCCATGTCTGCTGTCATCACAATAATCCAGGACAATTTTCATCACAGTGCTTCATGCCCCCTGTCATCACAGTGCTCCATGATACCTTTCATCACAATTCCTAGATGATCAATGTCATCACAATGCCCCATGACACTTGTCATCACAATTCGCTATGACACTCGTCATCACAATACTCGATGAACCGTGTCATCACAGTGTTCCAGGACACATGTCATCACAATGATCCATGTCTACTTCCATCACAATGCTCCAATACCCCTGTCATCACAATGCTCCATGGCCCCTGTTATCATATTGCTCCATGATCTCTTTCATCACAATGCTCCATGACCACTGTCCTCACCATGCCTCATAACGGCTCTCATCTCAATGCTCCATGGCCCCTTTCATCACAATGCTCCATGAACCCTGTCATCACAATGTACCCTGGCCTTTTCATCACAAAGCTCCGTGGGCCCTGTCATCACAATGCTCCATGCCCTAGTCAACAAAATGCTCCAGAACTCTTGTCATCATAATGCTCCATGCCAATGTCATCAAAATGCCCCATGACACTTGTCATCACAATGCTCCATGGCCATTGTCATCACAATGCTCCAGAATTCTTGTCATCACAATGTTCCATGGCCGTGTCATCACAATGCTCCAAGGCCCTTGTCATCACAATGCTCCAGAATTCTTGTCATCACAATGTTCCATACCGTGTCAATACAATGCTCCATGGCCCTTGTCATCACAATGCTCCAGAATTCTTGTCATCACAATGTTCCATGGCCGTGTCATCACAATGCTACATGGCCCTTGTCATGACAATGCTCCAGAATTATTCTCATCTCAATGTTCCATGACCGTGTCATCACAATGCTCCATGGCCCTTGTCATGACAATGCTCCAGAATTCTTCTCATCACAATGTTCCATGACCGTGTCATCACAATGCTCCAAGGCCCTTGTCATCAAAATGCTCCAGAACTCTTGTCATCATAATGCTCCATGCCAATGTCATCAAAATGTCCCATGACACTTGTCATCACAATGCTCCATGGCCTTTGTCATCACAATGTTCCATGGCCCCTGTCATCACAGTGCTCCATGATACCTTTCATTGCAAATCTAGATGACCACTGTCATCACAATGCCCCATGACAGATGTCATCACAATTCGCCATGGTCCTTGTCATCACAATGCTCCATGAACCGTGTCATCACAAGGTTCCAGGACACTTGTCATCACAATGATCCAAGATCACATTCATCACAGTGCTCCATGAACCCTGTCATCTCAATGCTCCATAGCCTTTGTATTCACAATGCTCCATGGCCCCTGTAAACACAGTGCTCCATGACCCTTTTCATCACAATGCTCCAAGACCGCTCTCAACACAATGCCCCATGACGCCTGACATCACAAATCTCCATAGCCTCTCTTACCAAAAAGCTCCATGATCGCTGTCAGCAGAATGTTCCATGACACTTTTCGTCACAATACTGCATGACCAGTGTCATCACAGAGTTCTCTGCCCATATCATCACAATGTTCCTTGTTACCTTTAATCACAATGCTCCATGCCCTTTCATCACAATGCTCCAGAAATCTTTTTCATCGCAATGTTCCTTAACTGTGTCATCACAATGCTCCATGGCCGTCATCAGCAAAATGCTCCAGAATTCTTGTCATCATAATGTTCCATGACCGTGTCATCACAATGCTCCATGGCCCTTGTCATCACAATGCTCCGGAATTCTTCTCATCACATTGTTCCATGACCGTGTCATCACAATGCTCCATGGCCCTTTTCAGCACAATGCTCCAGAATTCCTGTCATCACAATGTTCCATGACCGTGTCATCACAATGCTCCATGGCCCTTGTCATCACAATGCTCCAGAATTCTTGTCATCACAATGTTCCATACAGTGTCATCACAATGCTCCATGGCCATTGTCATCACAATGCTCCAGAATTCTTGTCATCACAATGTTCCATGGCCGTGTCATCACAATGCTCCATGGCCCTTGTCATCATAATGCTCCAGAATTCTTGTCATCACAATGTTCCATGACCGTATCATCACAATGCTCCATGGCCCTTGTCAGCACAATGCTCCAGAATTCTTCTCATCAGAATTTTCCGTGACCGTGTCATCACAATGCTCCATGGCCCTTGTCATCACAATGCTCTAGAATTCTTGTCATCACAATGTTCCATGACCGTGTCATCACAATGCTACATGACCCTGGTCATCACAGTTCTCCATGACCTTTGTCATCACAATGCTCTATGTCGCTTTTCATCACAATTCTCAATGACCACTTTAATCACTATGCTCGCTGATCATTTTCATCATATTTCTCTAGTGTCATTACAATACCCCATGGCCCCTTTCTTCACAATGCTCCATGATGCCTGTCATCACAATGCTCCATGGCTTTTGTTATCACAATGCTCCAGGACCAGTTTCATCACAATTCTCCATCCCCTTTGTCATCATGGTGCACAATGAAACCTTTCATTAAAATGCTCCATGACACTAGTCATCACAATACTCCATGGCCTTTATCGTCACAATGCTCCCATGCACTTTTCATCACGATGTTCCATGAATATTTTCATCACATTGCTCCATGACCATTGTCATCACAATAGTCCATATCCTTGTCAACACAATGCTGCATAATCCCTGTCATCACAATTCTCCATGACTGCTGTCATCACAATAATCCAGGACAATTTTCATCACAGTGCTCCATGATACCTTTCTTCACAATTCCTAGATGATCAATGTCACACAATGCCCCATGACACTTGTCATCACAATTTCCTATGACCCTTGACATCACAATACTCGATGAACCGTGTCATCACAATGTTCCAGGACACATGTCATCACAATGATCCATGTCTACTTCCATCACAATGCTCCTATACCCCTGTCATCACAATGCTCCATGGCCCCTGTTATCATATTGCTCCATGATCTTGTTCATCACAATGCTCCATGACCACTGTCATCACCATGCCTCATAACGACTCTCATCTCAATGCTCCATGGCCCCTTTCATCAAAATGCTCCATGAACCCTGTCATCACAATGTACCCTGCCCTTTTCATCACAGGGCTCCGTGGGCCCTGTCATCACAATGCTCCATGCCCTAGTCAACAAAATGCTCCAGAACTCTTGTCATCATAATGCTCCATGCCAATGTCATCAAAATGCCCCATGACACTTGTCATCACAATGCTCCATGGCCATTGTCATCACAATGCTCCAGAATTCTTGTCATCACAATGTTCCATGGCCGTGTCATCACAATGCTCCAAGGCCCTTGTCATCACAATGCTCCAGAATTCTTCTCATCACAATTTTCCATGACCGTGTCATCACAATGCTCCATGGCCCTTGTCATCATAATGCTCCAGAATTCTTGTCATCACAATGTTCCATGATCGTGTCAACACAATGCTCCATGGCCACTGTCATCACAATGCTCCAGAATTCTTGTCATTACAATGTTCCATGTCCGTGTCATCACAATGCTCCATGGCCTTTGTCATGACAATGCTCCAGAATTCTTCTCATCAAAATGTTCCATGACCGTGTCATCACAATGCTCCATGGCCATTGTCATCACAATGCTCTAGAATTCTTGTCATCACAATGTTCCATGGCCATGTCATCACAATGCTCCATGGCCCTTGTCATCATAATGCTCCAGAATTCTTGTCATCACAATGTTCCATGACCGTATCATCACAATGCTCCATGGCGCTTGTCATCATAATGCTCCAGAATTCTTGTCATCACAATGTTCCATGACCGTGTCATCACAATGCTCCATTGCCCTGGTCATGACAATGTTCCAGAATTCTTCTCATCACATTGTTCCATGCCCGTGTCAACACAATGCTCCATATCCACTGTCATCACAATGCTCCAGAATTCTTGTTATCATAATGTTCCATGGCCGTGTCATCACAATGCTCCATGGCTCTTGTCATCATAATGCTCCAGAATTCTTGTCATTACTATATTCCATGAACGTGTCACCACAATGCTCTATGGCGCTTGTCATCAGAATGCTCCAGAATTCTTGTCATCACAATGTTCCATGACCGTGTCATCACAATGCTCCATCTCCTTTGTCATCAGAATGCTCCAGAATTCTTGTCATCACAATGTTCCATGACCGTGTCATCACAATGCTCCATGGCCCTTGTCAGCGCAATGCTCCAGAATTCTTGTCATCACAATGTTCCATGGCCGTGTCATCACAATGCTCCATGGCCTTTGTCAGCACAATGCTCCAGAATTCTTGTCATCACAATGTTCCATGGCCGTGTCATCACAATGGTCCAGGGCCCTAGTCAGCACAATGCTCCAGAATTCTTGTCATCACAATGTTCCATGACCGTGTCATCACAATGCTACATGACCCTGGTCATCACAGTCCTCCATGTCCTTTGTCATCACAATGCTCTATGTCGCTTTTCATCACAATTCTCAATGACCACTTTAATCACTATGCTCGCTGACCATTTTAATCATATTTCTCTAGTGTCATTACAATACCCCATGGCCCCTTTCTTCACAATGCTCCATGATGCCTGTCATCACAATGCTCCATGGCTTTTGTTATCACAATGCTCCAGGACCAGTTTCATCACAATTCTCCATCCCCTTTGTCATCATGGTGCACAATGAAACCTTTCATTAAAATGCTCCATGACACTAGTCATCACAATACTCCATGGCCTTTATCGTCACAATGCTCCCATGCACTTTTCATCACGATGTTCCATGAATACTTTCATCACATTGCTCCATGACCATTGTCATCACAATAGTCCATACCCTTGTCAACACAATGCTGCATAATCCCTGTCATCACAATTCTCCATGTCTGCTGTCATCACAATAATCCAGGACAATTTTCATCACAGTGCTTCATGCCCCCTGTCATCACAGTGCTCCATGATACCTTTCATCACAATTCCTAGATGATCAATGTCATCACAATGCCCCATGACACTTGTCATCACAATTCGCTATGACACTCGTCATCACAATACTCGATGAACCGTGTCATCACAGTGTTCCAGGACACATGTCATCACAATGATCCATGTCTACTTCCATCACAATGCTCCAATACCCCTGTCATCACAATGCTCCATGGCCCCTGTTATCATATTGCTCCATGATCTCTTTCATCACAATGCTCCATGACCACTGTCCTCACCATGCCTCATAACGGCTCTCATCTCAATGCTCCATGGCCCCTTTCATCACAATGCTCCATGAACCCTGTCATCACAATGTACCCTGGCCTTTTCATCACAAAGCTCCGTGGGCCCTGTCATCACAATGCTCCATGCCCTAGTGAACAAAATGCTCCAGAACTCTTGTCATCATAATGCTCCATGCCAATGTCATCAAAATGCCCCATGACACTTGTCATCACAATGCTCCATGGCCATTGTCATCACAATGCTCCAGAATTCTTGTCATCACAATGTTCCATGGCCGTGTCATCACAATGCTCCAAGGCCCTTGTCATCACAATGCTCCAGAATTCTTGTCATCACAATGTTCCATACCGTGTCAATACAATGCTCCATGGCCCTTGTCATCACAATGCTCCAGAATTCTTGTCATCACAATGTTCCATGGCCGTGTCATCACAATGCTCCATGGCCCTTGTCATGACAATGCTCCAGAATTATTCTCATCACAATGTTCCATGACCGTGTCATCACAATGCTCCATGGCCCTTGTCATGACAATGCTCCAGAATTCTTCTCATCACAATGTTCCATGACCGTGTCATCACAATGCTCCAAGGCCCTTGTCATCAAAATGCTCCAGAACTCTTGTCATCATAATGCTCCATGCCAATGTCATCAAAATGCCCCATGACACTTGTCATCACAATGCTCCATGGCCTTTGTCATCACAATGTTCCATGGCCCCTGTCATCACAGTGCTCCATGATACCTTTCATTGCAAATCTAGATGACCACTGTCATCACAATGCCCCATGACAGATGTCATCACAATTCGCCATGGTCCTTGTCATCACAATGCTCCATGAACCGTGTCATCACAAGGTTCCAGGACACTTGTCATCACAATGATCCAAGATCACATTCATCACAGTGCTCCATGAACCCTGTCATCTCAATGCTCCATAGCCTTTGTATTCACAATGCTCCATGGCCCCTGTAAACACAGTGCTCCATGACCCTTTTCATCACAATGCTCCAAGACCGCTCTCAACACAATGCCCCATGACGCCTGACATCACAAATCTCCATAGCCTCTCTTACCAAAAAGCTCCATGATCGCTGTCAGCAGAATGTTCCATGACACTTTTCGTCACAATACTGCATGACCAGTGTCATCACAGAGTTCTCTGCCCATATCATCACAATGTTCCTTGTTACCTTTAATCACAATGCTCCATGCCCTTTCATCACAATGCTCCAGAAATCTTTTTCATCGCAATGTTCCTTAACTGTGTCATCACAATGCTCCATGGCCGTCATCAGCACAATGCTCCAGAATTCTTGTCATCATAATGTTCCATGACCGTGTCATCACAATGCTCCATGGCCCTTGTCATCACAATGCTCCGGAATTCTTCTCATCACATTGTTCCATGACCGTGTCATCACAATGCTCCATGGCCCTTTTCAGCACAATGCTCCAGAATTCCTGTCATCACAATGTTCCATGACCGTGTCATCACAATGCTCCATGGCCCTTGTCATCACAATGCTCCAGAATTCTTGTCATCACAATGTTCCATACAGTGTCATCACAATGCTCCATGGCCATTGTCATCACAATGCTCCAGAATTCTTGTCATCACAATGTTCCATGGCCGTGTCATCACAATGCTCCACGGCCCTTGTCATCATAATGCTCCAGAATTCTTGTCATCACAATGTTCCATGACCGTATCATCACAATGCTCCATGGCCCTTGTCAGCACAATGCTCCAGAATTCTTCTCATCAGAATTTTCCGTGACCGTGTCATCACAATGCTCCATGGCCCTTGTCATCACAATGCTCTAGAATTCTTGTCATCACAATGTTCCATGACCGTGTCATCACAATGCTACATGACCCTGGTCATCACAGTTCTCCATGACCTTTGTCATCACAATGCTCTATGTCGCTTTTCATCACAATTCTCAATGACCACTTTAATCACTATGCTCGCTGATCATTTTCATCATATTTCTCTAGTGTCATTACAATACCCCATGGCCCCTTTCTTCACAATGCTCCATGATGCCTGTCATCACAATGCTCCATGGCTTTTGTTATCACAATGCTCCAGGACCAGTTTCATCACAATTCTCCATCCCCTTTGTCATCATGGTGCACAATGAAACCTTTCATTAAAATGCTCCATGACACTAGTCATCACAATACTCCATGGCCTTTATCGTCACAATGCTCCCATGCACTTTTCATCACGATGTTCCATGAATATTTTCATCACATTGCTCCATGACCATTGTCATCACAATAGTCCATATCCTTGTCAACACAATGCTGCATAATCCCTGTCATCACAATTCTCCATGACTGCTGTCATCACAATAATCCAGGACAATTTTCATCACAGTGCTCCATGATACCTTTCTTCACAATTCCTAGATGATCAATGTCACACAATGCCCCATGACACTTGTCATCACAATTTCCTATGACCCTTGACATCACAATACTCGATGAACCGTGTCATCACAATGTTCCAGGACACATGTCATCACAATGATCCATGTCTACTTCCATCACAATGCTCCTATACCCCTGTCATCACAATGCTCCATGGCCCCTGTTATCATATTGCTCCATGATCTTGTTCATCACAATGCTCCATGACCACTGTCATCACCATGCCTCATAACGGCTCTCATCTCAATGCTCCATGGCCCCTTTAATCAAAATGCTCCATGAACCCTGTCATCACAATGTACCCTGGCCTTTTCATCACAAAGCTCCGTGGGCCCTGTCATCACAATGCTCCATGCCCTAGTCAACAAAATGCTCCAGAACTCTTGTCATCATAATGCTCCATGCCAATGTCATCAAAATGCCCCATGACACTTGTCATCACAATGCTCCATGGCCATTGTCATCACAATGCTCCAGAATTCTTGTCATCACAATGTTCCATGGCCGTGTCATCACAATGCTCCAAGGCCCTTGTCATCACAATGCTCCAGAATTCTTGTCATCACAATGTTCCATACCGTGTCAATACAATGCTCCATGGCCCTTGTCATCACAATGCTCCAGAATTCTTGTCATCACAATGTTCCATGGCCGTGTCATCACAATGCTCCATGGCCCTTGTCATGACAATGCTCCAGAATTCTTCTCATCACAATGTTCCATGACCGTGTCATCACAATGCTCCATGGCCATTGTCATCACAATGCTCCAGAATTCTTGTCATCACAATGATCCATGACCGTATCATCACAATGCTCAATGGCCCTTGTCAGCACAATGCTCCAGAATTCTTCTCATCACAATTTTCCATGACCGTGTCATCACAAAGCTCCATGGCCCTTGTCATCACAATGCTCCAGAATTCTTGTCATCACAATGTTCCATGATCGTGTCAACACAATGCTCCATGGCCACTGTCATCACAATGCTCCAGAATTCTTGTCATTACAATGATCCATGTCCGTGTCATCACAATGCTCCATGGCCCTTGTCATGACAATGCTCCAGAATTCTTCTCATCACAATGTTCCATGACCGTGTCATCAAAATGCTCCATGGCCCTTGTCACCATAATGCTCCAGAATTCTTGTCATCACAATGTTCCATGACCGTATCATCACAATGCTCCATGGCCCTTGTCAGCACAATGCTCCAGAATTCTTCTCATCACAATTTTCCATGACCGTGTCATCACAATGCTCCATGGCCCTTGTCATCATAATGCTCCAGAATTCTTGTCATCACAATGTTCCATGATCGTGTCAACACAATGCTCCATGGCCACTGTCATCACAATGCTCCAGAATTCTTGTCATTACAATGTTCCATGTCCGTGTCATCACAATGCTCCATGGCCTTTGTCATGACAATGCTCCAGAATTCTTCTCATCAAAATGTTCCATGACCGTGTCATCACAATGCTCCATGGCCATTGTCATCACAATGCTCTAGAATTCTTGTCATCACAATGTTCCATGGCCATGTCATCACAATGCTCCATGGCCCTTGTCATCATAATGCTCCAGAATTCTTGTCATCACAATGTTCCATGACCGTATCATCACAATGCTCCATGGCGCTTGTCATCATAATGCTCCAGAATTCTTGTCATCACAATGTTCCATGACCGTGTCATCACAATGCTCCATTGCCCTGGTCATGACAATGTTCCAGAATTCTTCTCATCACATTGTTCCATGCCCATGTCAACACAATGCTCCATATCCACTGTCATCACAATGCTCCAGAATTCTTGTTATCATAATGTTCCATGGCCGTGTCATCACAATGCTCCATGGCTCTTGTCATCATAATGCTCCAGAATTCTTGTCATTACTATATTCCATGAACGTGTCACCACAATGCTCTATGGCGCTTGTCATCAGAATGCTCCAGAATTCTTGTCATCACAATGTTCCATGACCGTGTCATCACAATGCTCCATCTCCTTTGTCATCAGAATGCTCCAGAATTCTTGTCATCACAATGTTCCATGACCGTGTCATCACAATGCTCCATGGCCCTTGTCAGCACAATGCTCCAGAATTCTTGTCATCACAATGTTCCATGGCCGTGTCATCACAATGCTTCATGGCCCTTGTCATGACAATGCTCCAAAATTCTTCTCATCACAATGTTCCATGGCCGTGTCATCACAATGGTCCATGGCCCTAGTCAGCACAATGCTCCAGAATTCTTGTCATCACAATGTTCCATGACCGTGTCATCACAATGCTACATGACCCTGGTCATCACAGTCCTCCATGTCCTTTGTCATCACAATGCTCTATGTCGCTTTTCATCACAATTCTCAATGACCACTTTAATCACTATGCTCGCTGACCATTTTAATCATATTTCTCTAGTGTCATTACAATACCCCATGGCCCCTTTCTTCACAATGCTCCATGATGCCTGTCATCACAATGCTCCATGGCTTTTGTTATCACAATGCTCCAGGACCAGTTTCATCACAATTCTCCATCCCCTTTGTTATCATGGTGCACAATGAAACCTTTCATTAAAATGCTCCATGACACTAGTCATCACAATACTCCATGGCCTTTATCGTCACAATGCTCCCATGCACTTTTCATCACGATGTTCCATGAATACTTTCATCACATTGCTCCATGACCATTGTCATCACAATAGTCCATACCCTTGTCAACACAATGCTGCATAATCCCTGTCATCACAATTCTCCATGTCTGCTGTCATCACAATAATCCAGGACAATTTTCATCACAGTGCTTCATGCCCCCTGTCATCACAGTGCTCCATGATACCTTTCATCACAATTCCTAGATGATCAATGTCATCACAATGCCCCATGACACTTGTCATCACAATTCGCTATGACACTCGTCATCACAATACTCGATGAACCGTGTCATCACAGTGTTCCAGGACACATGTCATCACAATGATCCATGTCTACTTCCATCACAATGCTCCAATACCCCTGTCATCACAATGCTCCATGGCCCCTGTTATCATATTGCTCCATGATCTCTTTCATCACAATGCTCCATGACCACTGTCCTCACCATGCCTCATAACGGCTCTCATCTCAATGCTCCATGGCCCCTTTCATCACAATGCTCCATGAACCCTGTCATCACAATGTACCCTGGCCTTTTCATCACAAAGCTCCGTGGGCCCTGTCATCACAATGCTCCATGCCCTAGTGAACAAAATGCTCCAGAACTCTTGTCATCATAATGCTCCATGCCAATGTCATCAAAATGCCCCATGACACTTGTCATCACAATGCTCCATGGCCATTGTCATCACAATGCTCCAGAATTCTTGTCATCAAAATGATCCATGACCGTATCATCACAATGCTCAATGGCCCTTGTCAGCACAATGCTCCAGAATTCTTCTCATCACAATTTTCCATGACCGTGTCATCACAAAGCTCCATGGCCCTTGTCATCACAATGCTCCAGAATTCTTGTCATCACAATGTTCCATGATCGTGTCAACACAATGCTCCATGGCCACTGTCATCACAATGCTCCAGAATTCTTGTCATTACAATGTTCCATGTCCGTGTCATCACAATGCTCCATGGCCCTTGTCATGACAATGCTCCAGAATTCTTCTCATCACAATGTTCCATGACCGTGTCATCACAATGCTCCATGGCCCTTGTCACCATAATGCTCCAGAATTCTTGTCATCACAATGTTCCATGACCGTATCATCACAATGCTCCATGGCCCTTGTCAGCACAATGCTCCAGAATTCTTCTCATCACAATTTTCCATGACCGTGTCATCACAATGCTCCATGGCCCTTGTCATCATAATGCTCCAGAATTCTTGTCATCACAATGTTCCATGATCGTGTCAACACAATGCTCCATGGCCACTGTCATCACAATGCTCCAGAATTCTTGTCATTACAATGTTCCATGTCCGTGTCATCACAATGCTCCATGGCCTTTGTCATGACAATGCTCCAGAATTCTTCTCATCAAAATGTTCCATGACCGTGTCATCACAATGCTCCATGGCCATTGTCATCACAATGCTCTAGAATTCTTGTCATCACAATGTTCCATGGCCATGTCATCACAATGCTCCATGGCCCTTGTCATCATAATGCTCCAGAATTCTTGTCATCACAATGTTCCATGACCGTATCATCACAATGCTCCATGGCGCTTGTCATCATAATGCTCCAGAATTCTTGTCATCACAATGTTCCATGACCGTGTCATCACAATGCTCCATTGCCCTGGTCATGACAATGTTCCAGAATTCTTCTCATCACATTGTTCCATGCCCGTGTCAACACAATGCTCCATATCCACTGTCATCACAATGCTCCAGAATTCTTGTTATCATAATGTTCCATGGCCGTGTCATCACAATGCTCCATGGCTCTTGTCATCATAATGCTCCAGAATTCTTGTCATTACTATATTCCATGAACGTGTCACCACAATGCTCTATGGCGCTTGTCATCAGAATGCTCCAGAATTCTTGTCATCACAATGTTCCATGACCGTGTCATCACAATGCTCCATCTCCTTTGTCATCAGAATGCTCCAGAATTCTTGTCATCACAATGTTCCATGACCGTGTCATCACAATGCTCCATGGCCCTTGTCAGCGCAATGCTCCAGAATTCTTGTCATCACAATGTTCCATGGCCGTGTCATCACAATGCTCCATGGCCTTTGTCAGCACAATGCTCCAGAATTCTTGTCATCACAATGTTCCATGGCCGTGTCATCACAATGGTCCAGGGCCCTAGTCAGCACAATGCTCCAGAATTCTTGTCATCACAATGTTCCATGACCGTGTCATCACAATGCTACATGACCCTGGTCATCACAGTTCTCCATGACCTTTGTCATCACAATGCTCTATGTCGCTTTTCATCACAATTCTCAATGACCAATTTAATCACTATGCTCGCTGACCATTTTCTTCATATTTCTCTACTGTCATTACAATACCCCATGGCCCCTTTCTTCACAATGCTCCATGGCCACTGTCATCACAATGCTCCAGAATTCTTGTCATTACAATGTTCCATGTCCGTGTCATCACAATGCTCCATGGCCTTTGTCATGACAATGCTCCAGAATTCTTCTCATCAAAATGTTCCATGACCGTGTCATCACAATGCTCCATGGCCATTGTCATCACAATGCTCTAGAATTCTTGTCATCACAATGTTCCATGGCCATGTCATCACAATGCTCCATGGCCCTTGTCATCATAATGCTCCAGAATTCTTGTCATCACAATGTTCCATGACCGTATCATCACAATGCTCCATGGCGCTTGTCATCATAATGCTCCAGAATTCTTGTCATCACAATGTTCCATGACCGTGTCATCACAATGCTCCATTGCCCTGGTCATGACAATGTTCCAGAATTCTTCTCATCACATTGTTCCATGCCCGTGTCAACACAATGCTCCATATCCACTGTCATCACAATGCTCCAGAATTCTTGTTATCATAATGTTCCATGGCCGTGTCATCACAATGCTCCATGGCTCTTGTCATCATAATGCTCCAGAATTCTTGTCATTACTATATTCCATGAACGTGTCACCACAATGCTCTATGGCGCTTGTCATCAGAATGCTCCAGAATTCTTGTCATCACAATGTTCCATGACCGTGTCATCACAATGCTCCATCTCCTTTGTCATCAGAATGCTCCAGAATTCTTGTCATCACAATGTTCCATGACCGTGTCATCACAATGCTCCATGGCCCTTGTCAGCGCAATGCTCCAGAATTCTTGTCATCACAATGTTCCATGGCCGTGTCATCACAATGCTCCATGGCCTTTGTCAGCACAATGCTCCAGAATTCTTGTCATCACAATGTTCCATGGCCGTGTCATCACAATGGTCCAGGGCCCTAGTCAGCACAATGCTCCAGAATTCTTGTCATCACAATGTTCCATGACCGTGTCATCACAATGCTACATGACCCTGGTCATCACAGTCCTCCATGTCCTTTGTCATCACAATGCTCTATGTCGCTTTTCATCACAATTCTCAATGACCACTTTAATCACTATGCTCGCTGACCATTTTAATCATATTTCTCTAGTGTCATTACAATAACCCATGGCCCCTTTCTTCACAATGCTCCATGATGCCTGTCATCACAATGCTCCATGGCTTTTGTTATCACAATGCTCCAGGACCAGTTTCATCACAATTCTCCATCCCCTTTGTCATCATGGTGCACAATGAAACCTTTCATTAAAATGCTCCATGACACTAGTCATCACAATACTCCATGGCCTTTATCGTCACAATGCTCCCATGCACTTTTCATCACGATGTTCCATGAATACTTTCATCACATTGCTCCATGACCATTGTCATCACAATAGTCCATACCCTTGTCAACACAATGCTGCATAATCCCTGTCATCACAATTCTCCATGTCTGCTGTCATCACAATAATCCAGGACAATTTTCATCACAGTGCTTCATGCCCCCTGTCATCACAGTGCTCCATGATACCTTTCATCACAATTCCTAGATGATCAATGTCATCACAATGCCCCATGACACTTGTCATCACAATTCGCTATGACACTCGTCATCACAATACTCGATGAACCGTGTCATCACAGTGTTCCAGGACACATGTCATCACAATGATCCATGTCTACTTCCATCACAATGCTCCAATACCCCTGTCATCACAATGCTCCATGGCCCCTGTTATCATATTGCTCCATGATCTCTTTCATCACAATGCTCCATGACCACTGTCCTCACCATGCCTCATAACGGCTCTCATCTCAATGCTCCATGGCCCCTTTCATCACAATGCTCCATGAACCCTGTCATCACAATGTACCCTGGCCTTTTCATCACAAAGCTCCGTGGGCCCTGTCATCACAATGCTCCATGCCCTAGTGAACAAAATGCTCCAGAACTCTTGTCATCATAATGCTCCATGCCAATGTCATCAAAATGCCCCATGACACTTGTCATCACAATGCTCCATGGCCATTGTCATCACAATGCTCCAGAATTCTTGTCATCACAATGTTCCATGGCCGTGTCATCACAATGCTCCAAGGCCCTTGTCATCACAATGCTCCAGAATTCTTGTCATCACAATGTTCCATACCGTGTCAATACAATGCTCCATGGCCCTTGTCATCACAATGCTCCAGAATTCTTGTCATCACAATGTTCCATGGCCGTGTCATCACAATGCTCCATGGCCGTTGTCATGACAATGCTCCAGAATTCTTCTCATCACAATGTTCCATGACCGTGTCATCACAATGCTCCATGGCCATTGTCATCACAATGCTCCAGAATTCTTGTCATCACAATGATCCATGACCGTATCATCACAATGCTCAATGGCCCTTGTCAGCACAATGCTCCAGAATTCTTCTCATCACAATTTTCCATGACCGTGTCATCACAAAGCTCCATGGCCCTTGTCATCACAATGCTCCAGAATTCTTGTCATCACAATGTTCCATGATCGTGTCAACACAATGCTCCATGGCCACTGTCATCACAATGCTCCAGAATTCTTGTCATTACAATGTTCCATGTCCGTGTCATCACAATGCTCCATGGCCCTTGTCATGACAATGCTCCAGAATTCTTCTCATCACAATGTTCCATGACCGTGTCATCACAATGCTCCATGGCCCTTGTCAGCACAATGCTCCAGAATTCTTCTCATCACAATTTTCCATGACCGTGTCATCACAATGCTCCATGGCCCTTGTCATCATAATGCTCCAGAATTCTTGTCATCACAATGTTCCATGATCGTGTCAACACAATGCTCCATGGCCACTGTCATCACAATGCTCCAGAATTCTTGTCATTACAATGTTCCATGTCCGTGTCATCACAATGCTCCATGGCCTTTGTCATGACAATGCTCCAGAATTCTTCTCATCAAAATGTTCCATGACCGTGTCATCACATTGCTCCATGGCCATTGTCATCACAATGCTCTAGAATTCTTGTCATCACAATGTTCCATGGCCATGTCATCACAATGCTCCATGGCCCTTGTCATCATAATGCTCCAGAATTCTTGTCATCACAATGTTCCATGACCGTATCATCACAATGCTCCATGGCGCTTGTCATCATAATGCTCCAGAATTCTTGTCATCACAATGTTCCATGACCGTGTCATCACAATGCTCCATTGCCCTGGTCATGACAATGTTCCAGAATTCTTCTCATCACATTGTTCCATGCCCGTGTCAACACAATGCTCCATATCCACTGTCATCACAATGCTCCAGAATTCTTGTTATCATAATGTTCCATGGCCGTGTCATCACAATGCTCCATGGCTCTTGTCATCATAATGCTCCAGAATTCTTGTCATTACTATATTCCATGAACGTGTCACCACAATGCTCTATGGCGTTTGTCATCAGAATGCTCCAGAATTCTTGTCATCACAATGTTCCATGACCGTGTCATCACAATGCTCCATCTCCTTTGTCATCAGAATGCTCCAGAATTCTTGTCATCACAATGTTCCATGACCGTGTCATCACAATGCTCCATGGCCCTTGTCAGCGCAATGCTCCAGAATTCTTGTCATCACAATGTTCCATGGCCGTGTCATCACAATGCTCCATGGCCTTTGTCAGCACAATGCTCCAGAATTCTTGTCATCACAATGTTCCATGGCCGTGTCATCACAATGGTCCAGGGCCCTAGTCAGCACAATGCTCCAGAATTCTTGTCATCACAATGTTCCATGACCGTGTCATCACAATGCTACATGACCCTGGTCATCACAGTCCTCCATGTCCTTTGTCATCACAATGCTCTATGTCGCTTTTCATCACAATTCTCAATGACCACTTTAATCAGTATGCTCGCTGACCATTTTAATCATATTTCTCTAGTGTCATTACAATAACCCATGGCCCCTTTCTTCACAATGCTCCATGATGCCTGTCATCACAATGCTCCATGGCTTTTGTTATCACAATGCTCCAGGACCAGTTTCATCACAATTCTCCATCCCCTTTGTCATCATGGTGCACAATGAAACCTTTCATTAAAATGCTCCATGACACTAGTCATCACAATACTCCATGGCCTTTATCGTCACAATGCTCCCATGCACTTTTCATCACGATGTTCCATGAATACTTTCATCACATTGCTCCATGACCATTGTCATCACAATAGTCCATACCCTTGTCAACACAATGCTGCATAATCCCTGTCATCACAATTCTCCATGTCTGCTGTCATCACAATAATCCAGGACAATTTTCATCACAGTGCTTCATGCCCCCTGTCATCACAGTGCTCCATGATACCTTTCATCACAATTCCTAGATGATCAATGTCATCACAATGCCCCATGACACTTGTCATCACAATTCGCTATGACACTCGTCATCACAATACTCGATGAACCGTGTCATCACAGTGTTCCAGGACACATGTCATCACAATGATCCATGTCTACTTCCATCACAATGCTCCAATACCCCTGTCATCACAATGCTCCATGGCCCCTGTTATCATATTGCTCCATGATCTCTTTCATCACAATGCTCCATGACCACTGTCCTCACCATGCCTCATAACGGCTCTCATCTCAATGCTCCATGGCCCCTTTCATCACAATGCTCCATGAACCCTGTCATCACAATGTACCCTGGCCTTTTCATCACAAAGCTCCGTGGGCCCTGTCATCACAATGCTCCATGCCCTAGTCAACAAAATGCTCCAGAACTCTTGTCATCATAATGCTCCATGCCAATGTCATCAAAATGCCCCATGACACTTGTCATCACAATGCTCCATGGCCATTGTCATCACAATGCTCCAGAATTCTTGTCATCACAATGTTCCATGGCCGTGTCATCACAATGCTCCAAGGCCCTTGTCATCACAATGCTCCAGAATTCTTGTCATCACAATGTTCCATACCGTGTCAATACAATGCTCCATGGCCCTTGTCATCACAATGCTCCAGAATTCTTGTCATCACAATGTTCCATGGCCGTGTCATCACAATGCTCCATGGCCCTTGTCATGACAATGCTCCAGAATTATTCTCATCACAATGTTCCATGACCGTGTCATCACAATGCTCCATGGCCCTTGTCATGACAATGCTCCAGAATTCTTCTCATCACAATGTTCCATGACCGTGTCATCACAATGCTCCAAGGCCCTTGTCATCAAAATGCTCCAGAACTCTTGTCATCATAATGCTCCATGCCAATGTCATCAAAATGCCCCATGACACTTGTCATCACAATGCTCCATGGCCTTTGTCATCACAATGTTCCATGGCCCCTGTCATCACAGTGCTCCATGATACCTTTCATTGCAAATCTAGATGACCACTGTCATCACAATGCCCCATGACAGATGTCATCACAATTCGCCATGGTCCTTGTCATCACAATGCTCCATGAACCGTGTCATCACAAGGTTCCAGGACACTTGTCATCACAATGATCCAAGATCACATTCATCACAGTGCTCCATGAACCCTGTCATCTCAATGCTCCATAGCCTTTGTATTCACAATGCTCCATGGCCCCTGTAAACACAGTGCTCCATGACCCTTTTCATCACAATGCTCCAAGACCGCTCTCAACACAATGCCCCATGACGCCTGACATCACAAATCTCCATAGCCTCTCTTACCAAAAAGCTCCATGATCGCTGTCAGCAGAATGTTCCATGACACTTTTCGTCACAATACTGCATGACCAGTGTCATCACAGAGTTCTCTGCCCATATCATCACAATGTTCCTTGTTACCTTTAATCACAATGCTCCATGCCCTTTCATCACAATGCTCCAGAAATCTTTTTCATCGCAATGTTCCTTAACTGTGTCATCACAATGCTCCATGGCCGTCATCAGCACAATGCTCCAGAATTCTTGTCATCATAATGTTCCATGACCGTGTCATCACAATGCTCCATGGCCCTTGTCATCACAATGCTCCGGAATTCTTCTCATCACATTGTTCCATGACCATGTCACCACAATGCTCCATGGCCCTTTTCAGCACAATGCTCCAGAATTCCTGTCATCACAATGTTCCATGACCGTGTCATCACAATGCTCCATGGCCCTTGTCATCACAATGCTCCAGAATTCTTGTCATCACAATGTTCCATACAGTGTCATCACAATGCTCCATGGCCATTGTCATCACAATGCTCCAGAATTCTTGTCATCACAATGTTCCATGGCCGTGTCATCACAATGCTCCATGGCCCTTGTCAGCACAATGCTCCAGAATTCTTCTCATCAGAATTTTCCGTGACCGTGTCATCACAATGCTCCATGGCCCTTGTCATCACAATGCTCTAGAATTCTTGTCATCACAATGTTCCATGACCGTGTCATCACAATGCTCCATGGCCCTTGTCATCACAATGCTCTAGAATTCTTGTCATCACAATGTTCCATGACCGTGTCATCACAATGCTACATGACCCTGGTCATCACATTTCTCCATGACCTTTGTCATCACAATGCTCTATGTCGCTTTTCATCACAATTCTCAGTGACCACTTTAATCACTATGCTCGCTGACCATTTTCATCATATTTCTCTAGTGTTATTACAATACCCCATGGCCCCTTTCTTCACAATGCTCCATGATGCCTGTCATCACAATGCTCCATGGCTTTTGTTATCACAATGCTCCAGGACCAGTTTCATCACAATTCTCCATCCCCTTTGTCATCATGGTGCACAATGAAACCTTTCATTAAAATGCTCCATGACACTAGTCATCACAATACTCCATGGCCTTTATCGTCACAATGCTCCCATGCACTTTTCATCACGATGTTCCATGAATATTTTCATCACATTGCTCCATGACCATTGTCATCACAATAGTCCATATCCTTGTCAACACAATGCTGCATAATCCCTGTCATCACAATTCTCCATGACTGCTGTCATCACAATAATCCAGGACAATTTTCATCACAGTGCTCCATGATACCTTTCTTCACAATTCCTAGATGATCAATGTCACACAATGCCCCATGACACTTGTCATCACAATTTCCTATGACCCTTGACATCACAATACTCGATGAACCGTGTCATCACAATGTTCCAGGACACATGTCATCACAATGATCCATGTCTACTTCCATCACAATGCTCCTATACCCCTGTCATCACAATGCTCCATGGCCCCTGTTATCATATTGCTCCATGATCTTGTTCATCACAATGCTCCATGACCACTGTCATCACCATGCCTCATAACGGCTCTCATCTCAATGCTCCATGGCCCCTTTCATCAAAATGCTCCATGAACCCTGTCATCACAATGTACCCTGCCCTTTTCATCACAAAGCTCCGTGGGCCCTGTCATCACAATGCTCCATGCCCTAGTCAACAAAATGCTCCAGAACTCTTGTCATCATAATGCTCCATGCCAATGTCATCAAAATGCCCCATGACACTTGTCATCACAATGCTCCATGGCCATTGTCATCACAATGCTCCAGAATTCTTGTCATCACAATGTTCCATGGCCGTGTCATCACAATGCTCCAAGGCCCTTGTCATCACAATGCTCCAGAATTCTTGTCATCACAATGTTCCATACCGTGTCAATACAATGCTCCATGGCCCTTGTCATCACAATGCTCCAGAATTCTTGTCATCACAATGTTCCATGGCCGTGTCATCACAATGCTCCATGGCCCTTGTCATGACAATGCTCCAGAATTCTTCTCATCACAATGTTCCATGACCGTGTCATCACAATGCTCCATGGCCATTGTCATCACAATGCTCCAGAATTCTTGTCATCACAATGATCCATGACCGTATCATCACAATGCTCAATGGCCCTTGTCAGCACAATGCTCCAGAATTCTTCTCATCACAATTTTTCATGACCGTGTCATCACAAAGCTCCATGGCCCTTGTCATCACAATGCTCCAGAATTCTTGTCATCACAATGTTCCATGATCGTGTCAACACAATGCTCCATGGCCACTGTCATCACAATGCTCCAGAATTCTTCTCATTACAATGTTCCATGTCCGTGTCATCACAATGCTCCATGGCCCTTGTCATGACAATGCTCCAGAATTCTTCTCATCAAAATGTTCCATGACCGTGTCATCACAATGCTCCATGGCCATTGTCATCACAATGCTCTAGAATTCTTGTCATCACAATGTTCCATGGCCATGTCATCACAATGCTCCATGGCCCTTGTCATCATAATGCTCCAGAATTCTTGTCATCACAATGTTCCATGACCGTATCATCACAATGCTCCATGGCGCTTGTCATCACAATGCTCCAGAATTCTTGTCATCACAATGTTCCATGACCGTGTCATCACAATGCTCCATTGCCCTGGTCATGACAATGTTCCAGAATTCTTCTCATCACATTGTTCCATGCCCGTGTCAACACAATGCTCCATATCCACTGTCATCACAATGCTCCAGAATTCTTGTTATCATAATGTTCCATGGCCGTGTCATCACAATGCTCCATGGCTCTTGTCATCATAATGCTCCAGAATTCTTGTCATTACTATATTCCATGAACGTGTCACCACAATGCTCTATGGCGCTTGTCATCAGAATGCTCCAGAATTCTTGTCATCACAATGTTCCATGACCGTGTCATCACAATGCTCCATCTCCTTTGTCATCAGAATGCTCCAGAATTCTTGTCATCACAATGTTCCATGACCGTGTCATCACAATGCTCCATGGCCCTTGTCAGCACAATGCTCCAGAATTCTTGTCATCACAATGTTCCATGGCCGTGTCATCACAATGCTCCATGGCCCTTGTCAGCACAATGCTCCAGAATTCTTGTCATCACAATGTTCCATGGCCGTGTCATCACAATGGTCCATGGCCCTAGTCAGCACAATGCTCCAGAATTCTTGTCATCACAATGTTCCATGACCGTGTCATCACAATGCTACATGACCCTGGTCATCACAGTCCTCCATGTCCTTTGTCATCACAATGCTCTATGTCGCTTTTCATCACAATTCTCAATGACCACTTTAATCACTATGCTCGCTGACCATTTTAATCATATTTCTCTAGTGTCATTACAATACCCCATGGCCCCTTTCTTCACAATGCTCCATGATGCCTGTCATCACAATGCTCCATGGCTTTTGTTATCACAATGCTCCAGGACCAGTTTCATCACAATTCTCCATCCCCTTTGTCATCATGGTGCACAATGAAACCTTTCATTAAAATGCTCCATGACACTAGTCATCACAATACTCCATGGCCTTTATCGTCACAATGCTCCCATGCACTTTTCATCACGATGTTCCATGAATACTTTCATCACATTGCTCCATGACCATTGTCATCACAATAGTCCATACCCTTGTCAACACAATGCTGCATAATCCCTGTCATCACAATTCTCCATGTCTGCTGTCATCACAATAATCCAGGACAATTTTCATCACAGTGCTTCATGCCCCCTGTCATCACAGTGCTCCATGATACCTTTCATCACAATTCCTAGATGATCAATGTCATCACAATGCCCCATGACACTTGTCATCACAATTCGCTATGACACTCGTCATCACAATACTCGATGAACCGTGTCATCACAGTGTTCCAGGACACATGTCATCACAATGATCCATGTCTACTTCCATCACAATGCTCCAATACCCCTGTCATCACAATGCTCCATGGCCCCTGTTATCATATTGCTCCATGATCTCTTTCATCACAATGCTCCATGACAACTGTCCTCACCATGCCTCATAACGGCTCTCATCTCAATGCTCCATGGCCCCTTTCATCACAATGCTCCATGAACCCTGTCATCACAATGTACCCTGGCCTTTTCATCACAAAGCTCCGTGGGCCCTGTCATCACAATGCTCCATGCCCTAGTCAACAAAATGCTCCAGAACTCTTGTCATCATAATGCTCCATGCCAATGTCATCAAAATGCCCCATGACACTTGTCATCACAATGCTCCATGGCCATTGTCATCACAATGCTCCAGAATTCTTGTCATCACAATGTTCCATGGCCGTGTCATCACAATGCTCCAAGGCCCTTGTCATCACAATGCTCCAGAATTCTTGTCATCACAATGTTCCATACCGTGTCAATACAATGCTCCATGGCCCTTGTCATCACAATGCTCCAGAATTCTTGTCATCACAATGTTCCATGGCCGTGTCATCACAATGCTACATGGCCCTTGTCATGACAATGCTCCAGAATTATTCTCATCACAATGTTTCATGACCGTGTCATCACAATGCTCCATGGCCCTTGTCATGACAATGCTCCAGAATTCTTCTCATCACAATGTTCCATGACCGTGTCATCACAATGCTCCAAGGCCCTTGTCATCAAAATGCTCCAGAACTCTTGTCATCATAATGCTCCATGCCAATGTCATCAAAATGTCCCATGACACTTGTCATCACAATGCTCCATGGCCTTTGTCATCACAATGTTCCATGGCCCCTGTCATCACAGTGCTCCATGATACCTTTCATTGCAAATCTAGATGACCACTGTCATCACAATGCCCCATGACAGATGTCATCACAATTCGCCATGGTCCTTGTCATCACAATGCTCCATGAACCGTGTCATCACAAGGTTCCAGGACACTTGTCATCACAATGATCCAAGATCACATTCATCACAGTGCTCCATGAACCCTGTCATCTCAATGCTCCATAGCCTTTGTATTCACAATGCTCCATGGCCCCTGTAAACACAGTGCTCCATGACCCTTTTCATCACAATGCTCCAAGACCGCTCTCAACACAATGCCCCATGACGCCTGACATCACAAATCTCCATAGCCTCTCTTACCAAAAAGCTCCATGATCGCTGTCAGCAGAATGTTCCATGACACTTTTCGTCACAATACTGCATGACCAGTGTCATCACAGAGTTCTCTGCCCATATCATCACAATGTTCCTTGTTACCTTTAATCACAATGCTCCATGCCCTTTCATCACAATGCTCCAGAAATCTTTTTCATCGCAATGTTCCTTAACTGTGTCATCACAATGCTCCATGGCCGTCATCAGCACAATGCTCCAGAATTCTTGTCATCATAATGTTCCATGACCGTGTCATCACAATGCTCCATGGCCCTTGTCATCACAATGCTCCGGAATTCTTCTCATCACATTGTTCCATGACCGTGTCATCACAATGCTCCATGGCCCTTTTCAGCACAATGCTCCAGAATTCCTGTCATCACAATGTTCCATGACCGTGTCATCACAATGCTCCATGGCCCTTGTCATCACAATGCTCCAGAATTCTTGTCATCACAATGTTCCATACAGTGTCATCACAATGCTCCATGGCCATTGTCATCACAATGCTCCAGAATTCTTGTCATCACAATGTTCCATGGCCGTGTCATCACAATGCTCCATGGCCCTTGTCATCATAATGCTCCAGAATTCTTGTCATCACAATGTTCCATGACCGTATCATCACAATGCTCCATGACCCTTGTCAGCACAATGCTCCAGAATTCTTCTCATCAGAATTTTCCGTGACCGTGTCATCACAATGCTCCATGGCCCTTGTCATCACAATGCTCTAGAATTCTTGTCATCACAATGTTCCATGACCGTGTCATCACAATGCTACATGACCCTGGTCATCACAGTTCTCCATGACCTTTGTCATCACAATGCTCTATGTCGCTTTTCATCACAATTCTCAATGACCACTTTAATCACTATGCTCGCTGATCATTTTCATCATATTTCTCTAGTGTCATTACAATACCCCATGGCCCCTTTCTTCACAATGCTCCATGATGCCTGTCATCACAATGCTCCATGGCTTTTGTTATCACAATGCTCCAGGACCAGTTTCATCACAATTCTCCATCCCCTTTGTCATCATGGTGCACAATGAAACCTTTCATTAAAATGCTCCATGACACTAGTCATCACAATACTCCATGGCCTTTATCGTCACAATGCTCCCATGCACTTTTCATCACGATGTTCCATGAATATTTTCATCACATTGCTCCATGACCATTGTCATCACAATAGTCCATATCCTTGTCAACACAATGCTGCATAATCCCTGTCATCACAATTCTCCATGACTGCTGTCATCACAATAATCCAGGACAATTTTCATCACAGTGCTCCATGATACCTTTCTTCACAATTCCTAGATGATCAATGTCACACAATGCCCCATGACACTTGTCATCACAATTTCCTATGACCCTTGACATCACAATACTCGATGAACCGTGTCATCACAATGTTCCAGGACACATGTCATCACAATGATCCATGTCTACTTCCATCACAATGCTCCTATACCCCTGTCATCACAATGCTCCATGGCCCCTGTTATCATATTGCTCCATGATCTTGTTCATCACAATGCTCCATGACCACTGTCATCACCATGCCTCATAACGACTCTCATCTCAATGCTCCATGGCCCCTTTCATCAAAATGCTCCATGAACCCTGTCATCACAATGTACCCTGCCCTTTTCATCACAAAGCTCCGTGGGCCCTGTCATCACAATGCTCCATGCCCTAGTCAACAAAATGCTCCAGAACTCTTGTCATCATAATGCTCCATGCCAATGTCATCAAAATGCCCCATGACACTTGTCATCACAATGCTCCATGGCCATTGTCATCACAATGCTCCAGAATTCTTGTCATCACAATGTTCCATGGCCGTGTCATCACAATGCTCCAAGGCCCTTGTCATCACAATGCTCCAGAATTCTTCTCATCACAATTTTCCATGACCGTGTCATCACAATGCTCCATGGCCCTTGTCATCATAATGCTCCAGAATTCTTGTTATCACAATGTTCCATGATCGTGTCAACACAATGCTCCATGGCCACTGTCATCACAATGCTCCAGAATTCTTGTCATTACAATGTTCCATGTCCGTGTCATCACAATGCTCCATGGCCTTTGTCATGACAATGCTCCAGAATTCTTCTCATCAAAATGTTCCATGACCGTGTCATCACAATGCTCCATGGCCATTGTCATCACAATGCTCTAGAATTCTTGTCATCACAATGTTCCATGGCCATGTCATCACAATGCTCCATGGCCCTTGTCATCATAATGCTCCAGAATTCTTGTCATCACAATGTTCCATGACCGTATCATCACAATGCTCCATGGCGCTTGTCATCATAATGCTCCAGAATTCTTGTCATCACAATGTTCCATGACCGTGTCATCACAATGCTCCATTGCCCTGGTCATGACAATGTTCCAGAATTCTTCTCATCATATTGTTCCATGCCCGTGTCAACACAATGCTCCATATCCACTGTCATCACAATGCTCCAGAATTCTTGTTATCATAATGTTCCATGGCCGTGTCATCACAATGCTCCATGGCTCTTGTCATCATAATGCTCCAGAATTCTTGTCATTACTATATTCCATGAACGTGTCACCACAATGCTCTATGGCGCTTGTCATCAGAATGCTCCAGAATTCTTGTCATCACAATGTTCCATGACCGTGTCATCACAATGCTCCATCTCCTTTGTCATCAGAATGCTCCAGAATTCTTGTCATCACAATGTTCCATGACCGTGTCATCACAATGCTCCATGGCCCTTGTCAGCACAATGCTCCAGAATTCTTGTCATCACAATGTTCCATGGCCGTGTCATCACAATGCTCCATGGCCTTTGTCAGCACAATGCTCCAGAATTCTTGTCATCACAATGTTCCATGGCCGTGTCATCACAATGGTCCAGGGCCCTAGTCAGCACAATGCTCCAGAATTCTTGTCATCACAATGTTCCATGACCGTGTCATCACAATGCTACATGACCCTGGTCATCACAGTCCTCCATGTCCTTTGTCATCACAATGCTCTATGTCGCTTTTCATCACAATTCTCAATGACCACTTTAATCACTATGCTCGCTGACCATTTTAATCATATTTCTCTAGTGTCATTACAATACCCCATGGCCCCTTTCTTCACAATGCTCCATGATGCCTGTCATCACAATGCTCCATGGCTTTTGTTATCACAATGCTCCAGGACCAGTTTCATCACAATTCTCCATCCCCTTTGTCATCATGGTGCACAATGAAACCTTTCATTAAAATGCTCCATGACACTAGTCATCACAATACTCCATGGCCTTTATCGTCACAATGCTCCCATGCACTTTTCATCACGATGTTCCATGAATACTTTCATCACATTGCTCCATGACCATTGTCATCACAATAGTCCATACCCTTGTCAACACAATGCTGCATAATCCCTGTCATCACAATTCTCCATGTCTGCTGTCATCACAATAATCCAGGACAATTTTCATCACAGTGCTTCATGCCCCCTGTCATCACAGTGCTCCATGATACCTTTCATCACAATTCCTAGATGATCAATGTCATCACAATGCCCCATGACACTTGTCATCACAATTCGCTATGACACTCGTCATCACAATACTCGATGAACCGTGTCATCACAGTGTTCCAGGACACATGTCATCACAATGATCCATGTCTACTTCCATCACAATGCTCCAATACCCCTGTCATCACAATGCTCCATGGCCCCTGTTATCATATTGCTCCATGATCTCTTTCATCACAATGCTCCATGACCACTGTCCTCACCATGCCTCATAACGGCTCTCATCTCAATGCTCCATGGCCCCTTTCATCACAATGCTCCATGAACCCTGTCATCACAATGTACCCTGGCCTTTTCATCACAAAGCTCCGTGGGCCCTGTCATCACAATGCTCCATGCCCTAGTCAACAAAATGCTCCAGAACTCTTGTCATCATAATGCTCCATGCCAATGTCATCAAAATGCCCCATGACACTTGTCATCACAATGCTCCATGGCCATTGTCATCACAATGCTCCAGAATTCTTGTCATCACAATGTTCCATGGCCGTGTCATCACAATGCTCCAAGGCCCTTGTCATCACAATGCTCCAGAATTCTTGTCATCACAATGTTCCATACCGTGTCAATACAATGCTCCATGGCCCTTGTCATCACAATGCTCCAGAATTCTTGTCATCACAATGTTCCATGGCCGTGTCATCACAATGCTCCATGGCCCTTGTCATGACAATGCTCCAGAATTATTCTCATCACAATGTTCCATGACCGTGTCATCACAATGCTCCATGGCCCTTGTCATGACAATGCTCCAGAATTCTTCTCATCACAATGTTCCATGACCGTGTCATCACAATGCTCCAAGGCCCTTGTCATCAAAATGCTCCAGAACTCTTGTCATCATAATGCTCCATGCCAATGTCATCAAAATGCCCCATGACACTTGTCATCACAATGCTCCATGGCCTTTGTCATCACAATGTTCCATGGCCCCTGTCATCACAGTGCTCCATGATACCTTTCATTGCAAATCTAGATGACCACTGTCATCACAATGCCCCATGACAGATGTCATCACAATTCGCCATGGTCCTTGTCATCACAATGCTCCATGAACCGTGTCATCACAAGGTTCCAGGACACTTGTCATCACAATGATCCAAGATCACATTCATCACAGTGCTCCATGAACCCTGTCATCTCAATGCTCCATAGCCTTTGTATTCACAATGCTCCATGGCCCCTGTAAACACAGTGCTCCATGACCCTTTTCATCACAATGCTCCAAGACCGCTCTCAACACAATGCCCCATGACGCCTGACATCACAAATCTCCATAGCCTCTCTTACCAAAAAGCTCCATGATCGCTGTCAGCAGAATGTTCCATGACACTTTTCGTCACAATACTGCATGACCAGTGTCATCACAGAGTTCTCTGCCCATATCATCACAATGTTCCTTGTTACCTTTAATCACAATGCTCCATGCCCTTTCATCACAATGCTCCAGAAATCTTTTTCATCGCAATGTTCCTTAACTGTGTCATCACAATGCTCCATGGCCGTCATCAGCACAATGCTCCAGAATTCTTGTCATCATAATGTTCCATGACCGTGTCATCACAATGCTCCATGGCCCTTGTCATCACAATGCTCCGGAATTCTTCTCATCACATTGTTCCATGACCGTGTCATCACAATGCTCCATGGCCCTTTTCAGCACAATGCTCCAGAATTCCTGTCATCACAATGTTCCATGACCGTGTCATCACAATGCTCCATGGCCCTTGTCATCACAATGCTCCAGAATTCTTGTCATCACAATGTTCCATACAGTGTCATCACAATGCTCCATGGCCCTTTTCAGCACAATGCTCCAGAATTCCTGTCATCACAATGTTCCATGACCGTGTCATCACAATGCTCCATGGCCCTTGTCATCACAATGCTCCAGAATTCTTGTCATCACAATGCTCCGGAATTCTTCTCATCACATTGTTCCATGACCGTGTCATCACAATGCTCCATGGCCCTTTTCAGCACAATGCTCCAGAATTCCTGTCATCACAATGTTCCATGACCGTGTCATCACAATGCTCCATGGCCCTTGTCATCACAATGCTCCAGAATTCTTGTCATCACAATGTTCCATACAGTGTCATCACAATGCTCCATGGCCATTGTCATCACAATGCTCCAGAATTCTTGTCATCACAATGTTCCATGGCCGTGTCATCACAATGCTCCATGGCCCTTGTCATCATAATGCTCCAGAATTCTTGTCATCACAATGTTCCATGACCGTATCATCACAATGCTCCATGGCCCTTGTCAGCACAATGCTCCAGAATTCTTCTCATCAGAATTTTCCGTGACCGTGTCATCACAATGCTCCATGGCCCTTGTCATCACAATGCTCTAGAATTCTTGTCATCACAATGTTCCATGACCGTGTCATCACAATGCTACATGACCCTGGTCATCACAGTTCTCCATGACCTTTGTCATCACAATGCTCTATGTCGCTTTTCATCACAATTCTCAATGACCACTTTAATCACTATGCTCGCTGATCATTTTCATCATATTTCTCTAGTGTCATTACAATACCCCATGGCCCCTTTCTTCACAATGCTCCATGATGCCTGTCATCACAATGCTCCATGGCTTTTGTTATCACAATGCTCCAGGACCAGTTTCATCACAATTCTCCATCCCCTTTGTCATCATGGTGCACAATGAAACCTTTCATTAAAATGCTCCATGACACTAGTCATCACAATACTCCATGGCCTTTATCGTCACAATGCTCCCATGCACTTTTCATCACGATGTTCCATGAATATTTTCATCACATTGCTCCATGACCATTGTCATCACAATAGTCCATATCCTTGTCAACACAATGCTGCATAATCCCTGTCATCACAATTCTCCATGACTGCTGTCATCACAATAATCCAGGACAATTTTCATCACAGTGCTCCATGATACCTTTCTTCACAATTCCTAGATGATCAATGTCACACAATGCCCCATGACACTTGTCATCACAATTTCCTATGACCCTTGACATCACAATACTCGATGAACCGTGTCATCACAATGTTCCAGGACACATGTCATCACAATGATCCATGTCTACTTCCATCACAATGCTCCTATACCCCTGTCATCACAATGCTCCATGGCCCCTGTTATCATATTGCTCCATGATCTTGTTCATCACAATGCTCCATGACCACTGTCATCACCATGCCTCATAACGGCTCTCATCTCAATGCTCCATGGCCCCTTTAATCAAAATGCTCCATGAACCCTGTCATCACAATGTACCCTGGCCTTTTCATCACAAAGCTCCGTGGGCCCTGTCATCACAATGCTCCATGCCCTAGTCAACAAAATGCTCCAGAACTCTTGTCATCATAATGCTCCATGCCAATGTCATCAAAATGCCCCATGACACTTGTCATCACAATGCTCCATGGCCATTGTCATCACAATGCTCCAGAATTCTTGTCATCACAATGTTCCATGGCCGTGTCATCACAATGCTCCAAGGCCCTTGTCATCACAATGCTCCAGAATTCTTGTCATCACAATGTTCCATACCGTGTCAATACAATGCTCCATGGCCCTTGTCATCACAATGCTCCAGAATTCTTGTCATCACAATGTTCCATGGCCGTGTCATCACAATGCTCCATGGCCCTTGTCATGACAATGCTCCAGAATTCTTCTCATCACAATGTTCCATGACCGTGTCATCACAATGCTCCATGGCCATTGTCATCACAATGCTCCAGAATTCTTGTCATCACAATGATCCATGACCGTATCATCACAATGCTCAATGGCCCTTGTCAGCACAATGCTCCAGAATTCTTCTCATCACAATTTTCCATGACCGTGTCATCACAAAGCTCCATGGCCCTTGTCATCACAATGCTCCAGAATTCTTGTCATCACAATGTTCCATGATCGTGTCAACACAATGCTCCATGGCCACTGTCATCACAATGCTCCAGAATTCTTGTCATTACAATGTTCCATGTCCGTGTCATCACAATGCTCCATGGCCCTTGTCATGACAATGCTCCAGAATTCTTCTCATCACAATGTTCCATGACCGTGTCATCACAATGCTCCATGGCCCTTGTCACCATAATGCTCCAGAATTCTTGTCATCACAATGTTCCATGACCGTATCATCACAATGCTCCATGGCCCTTGTCAGCACAATGCTCCAGAATTCTTCTCATCACAATTTTCCATGACCGTGTCATCACAATGCTCCATGGCCCTTGTCATCATAATGCTCCAGAATTCTTGTCATCACAATGTTCCATGATCGTGTCAACACAATGCTCCATGGCCACTGTCATCACAATGCTCCAGAATTCTTGTCATTACAATGTTCCATGTCCGTGTCATCACAATGCTCCATGGCCTTTGTCATGACAATGCTCCAGAATTCTTCTCATCAAAATGTTCCATGACCGTGTCATCACAATGCTCCATGGCCATTGTCATCACAATGCTCTAGAATTCTTGTCATCACAATGTTCCATGGCCATGTCATCACAATGCTCCATGGCCCTTGTCATCATAATGCTCCAGAATTCTTGTCATCACAATGTTCCATGACCGTATCATCACAATGCTCCATGGCGCTTGTCATCATAATGCTCCAGAATTCTTGTCATCACAATGTTCCATGACCGTGACATCACAATGCTCCATTGCCCTGGTCAGGACAATGTTCCAGAATTCTTCTCATCACATTGTTCCATGCCCGTGTCAACACAATGCTCCATATCCACTGTCATCACAATGCTCCAGAATTCTTGTTATCATAATGTTCCATGGCCGTGTCATCACAATGCTCCATGGCTCTTGTCATCATAATGCTCCAGAATTCTTGTCATTACTATATTCCATGAACGTGTCACCACAATGCTCTATGGCGCTTGTCATCAGAATGCTCCAGAATTCTTGTCATCACAATGTTCCATGACCGTGTCATCACAATGCTCCATCTCCTTTGTCATCAGAATGCTCCAGAATTCTTGTCATCACAATGTTCCATGACCGTGTCATCACAATGCTCCATGGCCCTTGTCAGCACAATGCTCCAGAATTCTTGTCATCACAATGTTCCATGGCCGTGTCATCACAATGCTCCATGGCCCTTGTCATGACAATGCTCCAAAATTCTTCTCATCACAATGTTCCATGGCCGTGTCATCACAATGGTCCATGGCCCTAGTCAGCACAATGCTCCAGAATTCTTGTCATCACAATGTTCCATGACCGTGTCATCACAATGCTACATGACCCTGGTCATCACAGTCCTCCATGTCCTTTGTCATCACAATGCTCTATGTCGCTTTTCATCACAATTCTCAATGACCACTTTAATCACTATGCTCGCTGACCATTTTAATCATATTTCTCTAGTGTCATTACAATACCCCATGGCCCCTTTCTTCACAATGCTCCATGATGCCTGTCATCACAATGCTCCATGGCTTTTGTTATCACAATGCTCCAGGACCAGTTTCATCACAATTCTCCATCCCCTTTGTTATCATGGTGCACAATGAAACCTTTCATTAAAATGCTCCATGACACTAGTCATCACAATACTCCATGGCCTTTATCGTCACAATGCTCCCATGCACTTTTCATCACGATGTTCCATGAATACTTTCATCACATTGCTCCATGACCATTGTCATCACAATAGTCCATACCCTTGTCAACACAATGCTGCATAATCCCTGTCATCACAATTCTCCATGTCTGCTGTCATCACAATAATCCAGGACAATTTTCATCACAGTGCTTCATTCCCCCTGTCATCACAGTGCTCCATGATACCTTTCATCACAATTCCTAGATGATCAATGTCATCACAATGCCCCATGACACTTGTCATCACAATTCGCTATGACACTCGTCATCACAATACTCGATGAACCGTGTCATCACAGTGTTCCAGGACACATGTCATCACAATGATCCATGTCTACTTCCATCACAATGCTCCAATACCCCTGTCATCACAATGCTCCATGGCCCCTGTTATCATATTGCTCCATGATCTCTTTCATCACAATGCTCCATGACCACTGTCCTCACCATGCCTCATAACGGCTCTCATCTCAATGCTCCATGGCCCCTTTCATCACAATGCTCCATGAACCCTGTCATCACAATGTACCCTGGCCTTTTCATCACAAAGCTCCGTGGGCCCTGTCATCACAATGCTCCATGCCCTAGTGAACAAAATGCTCCAGAACTCTTGTCATCATAATGCTCCATGCCAATGTCATCAAAATGCCCCATGACACTTGTCATCACAATGCTCCATGGCCATTGTCATCACAATGCTCCAGAATTCTTGTCATCACAATGTTCCATGGCCGTGTCATCACAATGCTCCAAGGCCCTTGTCATCACAATGCTCCAGAATTCTTGTCATCACAATGTTCCATACCGTGTCAATACAATGCTCCATGGCCCTTGTCATCACAATGCTCCAGAATTCTTGTCATCACAATGTTCCATGGCCGTGTCATCACAATGCTCCATGGCCCTTGTCATGACAATGCTCCAGAATTCTTCTCATCACAATGTTCCATGACCGTGTCATCACAATGCTCCATGGCCATTGTCATCACAATGCTCCAGAATTCTTGTCATCACAATGATCCATGACCGTATCATCACAATGCTCAATGGCCCTTGTCAGCACAATGCTCCAGAATTCTTCTCATCACAATTTTCCATGACCGTGTCATCACAAAGCTCCATGGCCCTTGTCATCACAATGCTCCAGAATTCTTGTCATCACAATGTTCCATGATCGTGTCAACACAATGCTCCATGGCCACTGTCATCACAATGCTCCAGAATTCTTGTCATTACAATGTTCCATGTCCGTGTCATCACAATGCTCCATGGCCCTTGTCATGACAATGCTCCAGAATTCTTCTCATCACAATGTTCCATGACCGTGTCATCACAATGCTCCATGGCCCTTGTCACCATAATGCTCCAGAATTCTTGTCATCACAATGTTCCATGACCGTATCATCACAATGCTCCATGGCCCTTGTCAGCACAATGCTCCAGAATTCTTCTCATCACAATTTTCCATGACCGTGTCATCACAATGCTCCATGGCCCTTGTCATCATAATGCTCCAGAATTCTTGTCATCACAATGTTCCATGATCGTGTCAACACAATGCTCCATGGCCACTGTCATCACAATGCTCCAGAATTCTTGTCATTACAATGTTCCATGTCCGTGTCATCACAATGCTCCATGGCCTTTGTCATGACAATGCTCCAGAATTCTTCTCATCAAAATGTTCCATGACCGTGTCATCACAATGCTCCATGGCCATTGTCATCACAATGCTCTAGAATTCTTGTCATCACAATGTTCCATGGCCATGTCATCACAATGCTCCATGGCCCTTGTCATCATAATGCTCCAGAATTCTTGTCATCACAATGTTCCATGACCGTATCATCACAATGCTCCATGGCGCTTGTCATCATAATGCTCCAGAATTCTTGTCATCACAATGTTCCATGACCGTGTCATCACAATGCTCCATTGCCCTGGTCATGACAATGTTCCAGAATTCTTCTCATCACATTGTTCCATGCCCGTGTCAACACAATGCTCCATATCCACTGTCATCACAATGCTCCAGAATTCTTGTTATCATAATGTTCCATGGCCGTGTCATCACAATGCTCCATGGCTCTTGTCATCATAATGCTCCAGAATTCTTGTCATTACTATATTCCATGAACGTGTCACCACAATGCTCTATGGCGCTTGTCATCAGAATGCTCCAGAATTCTTGTCATCACAATGTTCCATGACCGTGTCATCACAATGCTCCATGGCCCTTGTCAGCACAATGCTCCAGAATTCTTGTCATCACAATGTTCCATGGCCGTGTCATCACAATGCTCCATGGCCCTTGTCATGACAATGCTCCAAAATTCTTCTCATCACAATGTTCCATGGCCGTGTCATCACAATGGTCCATGGCCCTAGTCAGCACAATGCTCCAGAATTCTTGTCATCACAATGTTCCATGACCGTGTCATCACAATGCTACATGACCCTGGTCATCACAGTCCTCCATGTCCTTTGTCATCACAATGCTCTATGTCGCTTTTCATCACAATTCTCAATGACCACTTTAATCACTATGCTCGCTGACCATTTTAATCATATTTCTCTAGTGTCATTACAATACCCCATGGCCCCTTTCTTCACAATGCTCCATGATGCCTGTCATCACAATGCTCCATGGCTTTTGTTATCACAATGCTCCAGGACCAGTTTCATCACAATTCTCCATCCCCTTTGTTATCATGGTGCACAATGAAACCTTTCATTAAAATGCTCCATGACACTAGTCATCACAATACTCCATGGCCTTTATCGTCACAATGCTCCCATGCACTTTTCATCACGATGTTCCATGAATACTTTCATCACATTGCTCCATGACCATTGTCATCACAATAGTCCATACCCTTGTCAACACAATGCTGCATAATCCCTGTCATCACAATTCTCCATGTCTGCTGTCATCACAATAATCCAGGACAATTTTCATCACAGTGCTTCATGCCCCCTGTCATCACAGTGCTCCATGATACCTTTCATCACAATTCCTAGATGATCAATGTCATCACAATGCCCCATGACACTTGTCATCACAATTCGCTATGACACTCGTCATCACAATACTCGATGAACCGTGTCATCACAGTGTTCCAGGACACATGTCATCACAATGATCCATGTCTACTTCCATCACAATGCTCCAATACCCCTGTCATCACAATGCTCCATGGCCCCTGTTATCATATTGCTCCATGATCTCTTTCATCACAATGCTCCATGACCACTGTCCTCACCATGCCTCATAACGGCTCTCATCTCAATGCTCCATGGCCCCTTTCATCACAATGCTCCATGAACCCTGTCATCACAATGTACCCTGGCCTTTTCATCACAAAGCTCCGTGGGCCCTGTCATCACAATGCTCCATGCCCTAGTCAACAAAATGCTCCAGAACTCTTGTCATCATAATGCTCCATGCCAATGTCATCAAAATGCCCCATGACACTTGTCATCACAATGCTCCATGGCCATTGTCATCACAATGCTCCAGAATTCTTGTCATCACAATGTTCCATGGCCGTGTCATCACAATGCTCCAAGGCCCTTGTCATCACAATGCTCCAGAATTCTTGTCATCACAATGTTCCATACCGTGTCAATACAATGCTCCATGGCCCTTGTCATCACAATGCTCCAGAATTCTTGTCATCACAATGTTCCATGGCCGTGTCATCACAATGCTCCATGGCCCTTGTCATGACAATGCTCCAGAATTCTTCTCATCACAATGTTCCATGACCGTGTCATCACAATGCTCCATGGCCCTTGTCATGACAATGCTCCAGAATTCTTCTCATCACAATGTTCCATGACCGTGTCATCACAATGCTCCAAGGCCCTTGTCATCAAAATGCTCCAGAACACTTGTCATCATAATGCTCCATGCCAATGTCATCAAAATGCCCCATGACACTTGTCATCACAATGCTCCATGGCCTTTGTCATCACAATGTTCCATGGCCCCTGTCATCACAGTGCTCCATGATACCTTTCATTGCAAATCTAGATGACCACTGTCATCACAATGCCCCATGACAGATGTCATCACAATTCGCCATGGTCCTTGTCATCACAATGCTCCATGAACCGTGTCATCACAAGGTTCCAGGACACTTGTCATCACAATGATCCAAGATCACATTCATCACAGTGCTCCATGAACCCTGTCATCTCAATGCTCCATAGCCTTTGTATTCACAATGCTCCATGGCCCCTGTAAACACAGTGCTCCATGACCCTTTTCATCACAATGCTCCAAGACCGCTCTCAACACAATGCCCCATGACGCCTGACATCACAAATCTCCATAGCCTCTCTTACCAAAAAGCTCCATGATCGCTGTCAGCAGAATGTTCCATGACACTTTTCGTCACAATACTGCATGACCAGTGTCATCACAGAGTTCTCTGCCCATATCATCACAATGTTCCTTGTTACCTTTAATCACAATGCTCCATGCCCTTTCATCACAATGCTCCAGAAATCTTTTTCATCGCAATGTTCCTTAACTGTGTCATCACAATGCTCCATGGCCGTCATCAGCACAATGCTCCAGAATTCTTGTCATCATAATGTTCCATGACCGTGTCATCACAATGCTCCATGGCCCTTGTCATCACAATGCTCCGGAATTCTTCTCATCACATTGTTCCATGACCATGTCACCACAATGCTCCATGGCCCTTTTCAGCACAATGCTCCAGAATTCCTGTCATCACAATGTTCCATGACCGTGTCATCACAATGCTCCATGGCCCTTGTCATCACAATGCTCCAGAATTCTTGTCATCACAATGTTCCATACAGTGTCATCACAATGCTCCATGGCCATTGTCATCACAATGCTCCAGAATTCTTGTCATCACAATGTTCCATGGCCGTGTCATCACAATGCTCCATGGCCCTTGTCATCATAATGCTCCAGAATTCTTGTCATCACAATGTTCCATGACCGTATCATCACAATGCTCCATGGCCCTTGTCAGCACAATGCTCCAGAATTCTTCTCATCAGAATTTTCCGTGACCGTGTCATCACAATGCTCCATGGCCCTTGTCATCACAATGCTCTAGAATTCTTGTCATCACAATGTTCCATGACCGTGTCATCACAATGCTACATGACCCTGGTCATCACAGTTCTCCATGACCTTTGTCATCACAATGCTCTATGTCGCTTTTCATCACAATTCTCAATGACCACTTTAATCACTATGCTCGCTGACCATTTTCATCATATTTCTCTAGTGTCATTACAATACCCCATGGCCCCTTTCTTCACAATGCTCCATGATGCCTGTCATCACAATGCTCCATGGCTTTTGTTATCACAATGCTCCAGGACCAGTTTCATCACAATTCTCCATCCCCTTTGTCATCATGGTGCACAATGAAACCTTTCATTAAAATGCTCCATGACACTAGTCATCACAATACTCCATGGCCTTTATCGTCACAATGCTCCCATGCACTTTTCATCACGATGTTCCATGAATACTTTCATCACATTGCTCCATGACCATTGTCATCACAATAGTCCATACCCTTGTCAACACAATGCTGCATAATCCCTGTCATCACAATTCTCCATGTCTGCTGTCATCACAATAATCCAGGACAATTTTCATCACAGTGCTTCATGCCCCCTGTCATCACAGTGCTCCATGATACCTTTCATCACAATTCCTAGATGATCAATGTCATCACAATGCCCCATGACACTTGTCATCACAATTCGCTATGACCCTTGTCATCACAATACTCGATGAACCGTGTCATCACAGTGTTCCAGGACACATGTCATCACAATGATCCATGTCTACTTCCATCACAATGCTCCAATACCCCTGTCATCACAATGCTCCATGGCCCCTGTTATCATATTGCTCCATGATCTCTTTCATCACAATGCTCCATGACCACTGTCATCACCATGCCTCATAACGGCTCTCATCTCAATGCTCCATGGCCCCTTTCATCACAATGCTCCATGAACCCTGTCATCACAATGTACCCTGCCCTTTTCATCACAAAGCTCCGTGGGCCCTGTCATCACAATGCTCCATGCCCTTGTCATCAAAATGCTCCAGAACTCTTGTCATCATAATGCTCCATGCCAATGTCATCAAAATGCCCCATGACACTTGTCATCACAATGCTCCATGGCCTTTGTCATCACAATGTTCCATGGCCCCTGTCATCACAGTGCTCCATGATACCTTTCATCGCAAATCTAGATGACCACTGTCATCACAATGCCCCATGACAGATGTCATCACAATTCGCCATGGTCCTTGTCATCACAATGCTCCATGAACCGTGTCATCACAAGGTTCCAGGACACTTGTCATCACAATGATCCAAGATTACATTCATCACAGTGCTCCATGAAACCTGTCATCTCAATGCTCCATAGCCTTTGAATTCACAATGCTCCATGGCCATTGTCATCACAATGCTCCAGAATTCTTCTCATCACAATGTTCCATGACCGTGTCATCACAATGCTCCATGGCCATTGTCATCACAATGCTGCAGAATTCTTGTCATCACAATGTTCCATGACCGTGTCATCACAATGCTCCATGACCCTTTGTCATCACAATGCTCCAGAATTCTTGTCATCACAATGTTCCATGACCATGTCATCAGAATGGTCCATGGCCCTTTTCAGCACAATGCTCCAGAATTCTTGTCATCACAATGTTCCATGACCGTGTCATCACAATGCTACATGACCCTGGTCATCACAGTTCTCCATGACCTTTGTCATCACAATGCTCTATGTCGCTTTTCATCACAATTCTCAATGACCACTTTAATCACTATGCTCGCTGACCATTTTCATCATATTTCTCTAGTGTCATTACAATACCCCATGGCCCCTTTCTTCACAATGCTCCATGATGCCTGTCATCACAATGCTCCATGGCTTTTGTTATCACAATGCTCCAGGACCAGTTTCATCACAATTCTCCATCCCCTTTGTCATCATGGTGCACAATGAAACCTTTCATTAAAATGCTCCATGACACTAGTCATCACAATACTCCATGGCCTTTATCGTCACAATGCTCCCATGCACTTTTCATCACGATGTTCCATGAATACTTTCATCACATTGCTCCATGACCATTGTCATCACAATAGTCCATACCCTTGTCAACACAATGCTGCATAATCCCTGTCATCACAATTCTCCATGACTGCTGTCATCACAATAATCCAAGACAATTTTCATCACAGTGCTCCATGGCCCTTGTCATGACAATGCTCCAGAATTTTTCTCATCAAAATGTTCCATGACCGTGTCATCACAATGCTCCATGGCCATTGTCATCACAATGCTCCAGAATTCTTGTCATCACAATGTTCCATTACCGTGTCTTCACAATGCTACATGACCCTGGTCATCACAGTTCTCCATGTCCTTTGTCATCACAATGCTCTATGTCGCTTTTCATCACAATTCTCAATGACCACTTTAATCACTATGCTCGCTGACCATTTTCATCATATTTCTCTAGTGTCATTACAATACCCCATGGCCCCTTTCTTCACAATGCTCCATGATGCCTGTCATCACAATGCTGCATGGCTTTTGTTATCACAATGCTCCAGGACCAGTTTCATCACAATTCTCCATCCCCTTTGTCATCATGGTGCACAATGAAACATTTCATTAAAATGCTCCATGACACTAGTCATCACAATACTCCATGGCCTTTATCGTCACAATGCTCCCATGCACTTTTCATCACGATGTTCCATGAATACTTTCATCACATTGCTCCATGACCATTGTCATCACAATAGTCCATACCCTTGTCAACACAATGCTGCATAATCCCTGTCATCACAATTCTCCATGTCTGCTGTCATCACAATAATCCAGGACAATTTTCATCACAGTGCTTCATGCCCCCTGTCATCACAGTGCTCCATGATACCTTTCATCACAATTCCTAGATGATCAATGTCATCACAATGCCCCATGACACTTGTCATCACAATTCGCTATGACCCTCGTCATCACAATACTCGATGAACCGTGTCATCACAGTGTTCCAGGACACATGTCATCACAATGATCCATGTCTACTTCCATCACAATGCTCCAATACCCCTGTCATCACAATGCTCCATGGCCCCTGTTATCATATTGCTCCATGATCTCTTTCATCACAATGCTCCATGACCACTGTCATCACCATGCCTCATAACGGCTCTCATCTCAATGCTCCATGGCCCCTTTCATCACAATGCTCCATGAACCCTGTCATCACAATGTACCCTGCCCTTTTCATCACAAAGCTCCGTGGGCCCTGTCATCACAATGCTCCATGCCGTTGTCATCAAAATGCTCCAGAACTATTGTCATCATCATGCTCCATGCCAATGCCATCAAAATGCCCCATGACACTTGTCATCACAATGCTCCATGGCCTTTGTCATCACAATGTTCCATGGCCCCTGTTATCACAGTGCTCCATGATACCTTTCATCGCAAATCTAGATGACCACTGTCATCACAATGCCCCATGACAGATATCATCACAATTTGCCATGGTCCTTGTCATCACAATGCTCCATGAACCGTGTCATCACAAGGTTCCAGGACACTTGTCATCACAATGATCCAAGATTACATTCATCACAGTGCTCCATGAAAACTGTCATCTCAATGCTCCATAGCCTTTGAATTCACAATGCTCCATGGCCATTGTCATCACAATGCTCCAGAATTCTTCTCATCACAATGTTCCATGACCGTGTCATCACAATGCTCCATGGCCATTGTCATCACAATGCTCCAGAATTCTTGTCATCACAATGTTCCATGACCGTGTCATCACAATGCTCCATGACCCTTGTCATCACAATGCTCCAGAATTCTTGTCATCACAATGATCCATGACCATGTCATCAGAATGGTCCATGGCCCTTTTCAGCACAATGCTCCAGAATTCTTGTCATCACAATGTTCCATGACCGTGTCATCACAATGCTACATGACCCTGGTCATCACAGTTCTCCATGACCTTTGTCATCACAATGCTCTATGTCGCTTTTCATCACAATTCTCAATGACCACTTTAATCACTATGCTCGCTGACCTTTTTCATCATATTTCTCTCGTGTCATTACAATACCCCATGGCCCCTTTCTTCACAATGCTCCATGATGCCTGTCATCACAATGCTCCATGGCTTTTGTTATCACAATGCTCCAGGACCAGTTTCATCACAATTCTCCATCCCCTTTGTCATCATGGTTCACAATGAAACCTTTCATTAAAATGCTCCATGACACTAGTCATCACAATACTCCATGGCCTTTATCGTCACAATGCTCCCATGCACGTTTCATCACGATGTTCCATGAATACTTTCATCACATTGCTCCATGACCATTGTCATCACAATAGTCCATACCCTTGTCAACACAATGCTGCATAATCCCTGTCATCACAATTCTCCATGTCTGCTGTCATCACAATAATCCAGGACAATTTTCATCACAGTGCTTCATTCCCCCTGTCATCACAGTGCTCCATGATACCTTTCATCACAGTTCCTAGATGATCAATGTCATCACAATGCCCCATGACACTTGTCATCACAATTCGCTATGACCCTTGTCATCACAATACTCGATGAACCGTGACATCACAGTGTTCCAGGACACATGTCATCACAATGATCCATGTCTACTTCCATCACAATGCTCCAATACCCCTGTCATCACAATGCTCCATGGCCCCTGTTATCATATTGCTCCATGATCTCTTTCATCACAATGCTCCATGACCACTGTCATCACCTTGCCTCATAACGGCTCTCATCTCAATGCTCCATGGCCCTTGTCATCACAATGCTCCAGAATTCTTGTCATCACAATGTTCCATGACCGTATCATCACAATGCTCCATGGCCCTTGTCATGACAATGCTCCAGAATTCTTGTCATCAAAATGTTCCATGACCGTGTCATCACAATGCTCCATGGCCATTGTCATCACAATGCTCCAGAAGTCTTGTCATCACAATGTTCCATGACCGTGTCATCTCAATGCTCCATGGCCCTTGTCAGCACAATGCTCCAGAATTCTTGTCATCACAATTTTCCATGGCCGTGTCATCACAATTCTCCATGGCCCTTGTCAGCACAATGCTCCAGAATTCTTGTCATCACAATGTTCCATGACCGTGTCATCACAATTCTCCATGGCCCTTGTCAGCACAATGCTCCAGAATTCTTGTCATCACAATGTTCCATGACCGTGTCATCACAATGCTCCATGGCCATTGTCATCACAATGCTCCAGAAGTCTTGTCATCACAATGTACCATGACCGTGTCATCTCAATGCTCCATGGCCTTGTCATCACAATGCTCCAGAATTCTTGTCATCACAATGGTCCATGACCGTGTCATCACAATGCTCCATGGCCCTTGTCATGACAATGCTCCAGAATTCTTCTCATCACAATGTTCCATGACCGTGTCAACACAATGCTCCATGGCCACTGTCATCACAATGCTCCAGAATTCTTGTCATCACTATGTTCCATGGCCGTTTCATCACAATGTTCCATGGCCCTTGTCATCATAATGCTCCAGAATTCTTGTCATTACTATATTCCATGAACTTGTCATCACAATGCTCTATGGCGCTTGTCATCAGAATGCTCCAGAATTCTTCTCATCACAATGTTCCATGACCGTGTCATCACAATGCTCCATCGCCTTTGTCATCAGAATGCTCCAGAATTCTTGTCATCACAATGTTCCATGACCGTGTCATCACAATGCTCCATGGCCCTTGTCATCACAATGCTCCGGAATTCTTCTCATCACATTGTTCCATGACCGGGTCATCACAATGCTCCATGGCCCTTTTCAGCACAATGCTCCAGAATTTCTGTCATCACAATGTTCCATAACCGTGTCATCACAATGCTCCATGGCCCTTGTCAGCACAATGTTCCATGACACTTTTTGTCACAACACTCCATGACCACTGTCATCACAGAGTTCTCTGCCAATATCATCACAATGTTCCTTGTCACCTTTAATCACAATGCTCCATGCCCTTTCATCACAATGCTCCAGAAATCTTGTCATTGCAATCTTCCTTGACCATGTCATCACAATGCTCCATGACCCTTGTCATCACAATGATCCAGAATTCTTCTCATCACAATGTTCCATGACCGTGTCATCACAATGCTCCATGGCCCTTGTCAGCACCATGCTCCAGAATTCTTCTCATCACAATGTTCCATGACCGTGTCATCACAATGTTCCATGGCCCTTGTCATCACAATGCTCCAGAATTCTTGTCATCACAATGTTCCATGACCGTGTCATCACAATGCTCCATGACCCTTGTCATCACAATGCTCCAGAATTCTTGTCATCACAATGTTCCATGACCGTGTCATCACAATGCTCCATGGCCCTTTTCAGCACAATGCTCCAGAATTCCTGTCATCACAATGTTCCATGACCTTGTCATCACAATGCTCCATGGCGCTTGTCATCACAATGCTCCAGAATTCTTGTCATCACAATGTTCCATACCGTGTCATCACAATGCTGCATGGCCATTGTCATCACGATGCTCCAGAATTCTTGTCATCACAATGTTCCATGGCCGTGTCATCACAATGCTCCATGGCCCTTGTCATGACAATGCTCCAGAATTCTTCTCATCACAATGTTCCATGACCGTGTCATCACAATGCTCCATGGCCATTGTCATCACAATGCTCCAGAATTCTTGTCATCACAATGTTCCATGGCTGTGTCATCACAATGCTCCATGGCCCTTGTCATCATAATGCTCCAGAATTCTTGTCATCACAATGTTCCATGAGCATGTCAAAACAATGCTGCATGGCCACTGTCATCACAATGCTTCCAGAATTCTTGTCATCACAATGTTCCATGACCGTGTCATCACAATGCTCCATGGCAATTGTCATCACAATGCTCCAGAATTCTTGTCATCACAATGTTCCTTGACCGTGTCATCACAATGCTCCATGGCCCTTGTCATCACAATGCTCCAGAATTCTTCTCATCACAATGTTCCATGACGGTGTCATCACAATGCTCCATGGCTCTTGTCCGCACAATGCTCCAGAATTCTTGTCATCAAAATGTTCCATGACCGTGTCATCACAATGCTCCATGGCCCTTGTCATCACAATGCTCCGGAATTCTTCTCATCACATTGTTCCATGACCGTGTCATCACAATGCTCCATGGCCCTTTTCAGCACAATGATCCAGAATTCCTGTCATCAAAATGTTCCATGACCGTGTCATCACAATGCTCCATGGTCCTTGTCATCACAATGCTCCAGAATTCTTGTCATCACAATGTTCCATGGCCGTGTCATCACAATGCTCCATGGCCCTTGTCATTATAATGCTCCAGAATTCTTGTCATTACTATATTCCATGAACGTGTCATCATAATGCTCTATGGCGCTTTTCCTCAGAATTCTCCAGAATTCTTCTCATCACAATGTTCCATGACCGTGTCATCACAATGCTCCATCGCCTTTGTCATCAGAATGCTCCAGAATTCTTGTCATCACAATGTTCCATGACCGTGTCATCACAATGCTCCATGGCCCTTGTCAAAACAATGCTTCAGAATTCTTGTCATCACAATGTTCCATGACCGTATCATCACAATGCTCCATGGACCTTTTCAGCACAATGCTCCAGAATTCCTGTCATCACAATGTTCCAGGACCGTGTCATCACAATGCTCCATGGCCCTTGTCATCACAATGCTCCAGAATTCTTGTCAACACAATGTTCCATACCGTGTCATCACAATGCTCCAGAATTCTTGTCATCACAATGTTCCATGACCGTATCATCACAATGCTCCATGGACCTTTTCAGCACAATGCTCCAGAATTCCTGTCATCACAATGTTCCAGGACCGTGTCATCACAATGCTCCATGGCCCTTGTCATCACAATGCTCCAGAATTCTTCTCATCACAATGTTCCATGACCGTGTCATCACAATGCTCCATGGCCATTGTCATCACAATGCTCCAGAATTCTTGTCATCACAATGTTCCATGGCCCTGTCATCACAATGCTCCATGGCCCTTGTCAGCACAATGCTCCGGAATTTTTCTCATCACATTGTTCCATGACCGTGTCATCACAATGCTCGATGGCCCTTTTAAGCACAATGCTCCAGAATTCCTGTCATCACAATGTTCCATGACCGTGTCATCACAATGCTCCATGGCCCTTGTCAGCACAATGTTCCATGACAATTTTTGTCACTATACTCCATGACCACTGTCATCACAGAGTTCTCTGCCCATATCATCACAATGTTCCTTGTCACCTTTAATCACAAGGCTCCATGCCCTTTCATCACAATGCTCCAGAAATCTTTTTCATCGCAATGTTCCTTAACTGTGTCATCACAATGCTCCATGGCCATTGTCATCACAATGCTCCAGAAGTCTTGTCATCACAATGTTCCATGACCGTGTCATCTCAATGCTCCATGGCCCTTGTCAGCACAATGCTCCAGAATTCTTGTCATCACAATGTTCCATGGCCGTGTCATCACAATTCTCCATGGCCCTTGTCAGCACAATGCTCCAGAATTCTTGTCATCACAATGTTCCATGACCGTGTCATCACAATTCTCCATGGCCCTTGTCAGCACAATGCTCCAGAATTCTTGTCATCACAATGTTCCATGACCGTGTCATCACAATGCTCCATGGCCATTGTCATCACAATGCTCCAGAAGTCTTGTCATCACAATGTACCATGACCGTGTCATCTCAATGCTCCATGGCCCTTGTCATCACAATGCTCCAGAATTCTTGTCATCATAATGGTCCATGACCGTGTCATCACAATGCTCCATGGCCCTTGTCATGACAATGCTCCAGAATTCTTCTCATCACAATGTTCCATGACCGTGTCAACACAATGCTCCATGGCCACTGTCATCACAATGCTCCAGAATTCTTGTCATCACTATGTTCCATGGCCGTTTCATCACAATGTTCCATGGCCCTTGTCATCATAATGCTCCAGAATTCTTGTCATTACTATATTCCATGAACGTGTCATCACAATGCTCTATGGCGCTTGTCATCAGAATGCTCCAGAATTCTTCTCATCACAATGTTCCATGACCGTGTCATCACAATGCTCCATCGCCTTTGTCATCAGAATGCTCCAGAATTCTTGTCATCACAATGTTCCATGACCGTGTCATCACAATGCTCCATGGCCCTTGTCATCACAATGCTCCGGAATTCTTCTCATCACATTGTTCCATGACCGGGTCATCACAATGCTCCATGGCCCTTTTCAGCACAATGCTCCAGAATTTCTGTCATCACAATGTTCCATAACCGTGTCATCACAATGCTCCATGGCCCTTGTCAGCACAATGTTCCATGACACTTTTTGTCACAACACTCCATGACCACTGTCATCACAGAGTTCTCTGCCAATATCATCACAATGTTCCTTGTCACCTTTAATCACAATGCTCCATGCCCTTTCATCACAATGCTCCAGAAATCTTGTCATTGCAATCTTCCTTGACCATGTCATCACAATGCTCCATGACCCTTGTCATCACAATGATCCAGAATTCTTCTCATCACAATGTTCCATGACCGTGTCATCACAATGCTCCATGGCCCTTGTCAGCACCATGCTCCAGAATTCTTCTCATCACAATGTTCCATGACCGTGTCATCACAATGCTCCATGGCCCTTGTCATCACAATGCTCCAGAATTCTTGTCATCACAATGTTCCATGACCGTGTCATCACAATGCTCCATGACCCTTGTCATCACAATGCTCCAGAATTCTTGTCATCACAATGTTCCATGACCGTGTCATCACAATGCTCCATGGCCCTTTTCAGCACAATGCTCCAGAATTCCTGTCATCACAATGTTCCATGACCTTGTCATCACAATGCTCCATGGCGCTTGTCATCACAATGCTCCAGAATTCTTGTCATCACAATGTTCCATACCGTGTCATCACAATGCTGCATGGCCATTGTCATCACGATGCTCCAGAATTCTTGTCATCACAATGTTCCATGGCCGTGTCATCACAATGCTCCATGGCCCTTGTCATGACAATGCTCCAGAATTCTTCTCATCACAATGTTCCATGACCGTGTCATCACAATGCTCCATGGCCATTGTCATCACAATGCTCCAGAATTCTTGTCATCAAAATGTTCCATGGCTGTGTCATCACAATGCTCCATGGCCCTTGTCATCATAATGCTCCAGAATTCTTGTCATCACAATGTTCCATGAGCATGTCAAAACAATGCTGCATGGCCACTGTCATCACAATGCTCCAGAATTCTTGTCATCACAATGTTCCATGACCGTGTCATCACAATGCTCCATGGCAATTGTCATCACAATGCTCCAGAATTCTTGTCATCACAATGTTCCTTGACCGTGTCATCACAATGCTCCATGGCCCTTGTCATCACAATGCTCCAGAATTCTTCTCATCACAATGTTCCATGACGGTGTCATCACAATGCTCCATGGCTCTTGTCCGCACAATGATCCAGAATTCTTGTCATCAAAATGTTCCATGACCGTGTCATCACAATGCTCCATGGCCCTTGTCATCACAATGCTCCGGAATTCTTCTCATCACATTGTTTCATGACCGTGTCATCACAATGCTCCATGGCCCTTTTCAGCACAATGCTCCAGAATTCCTGTCATCAAAATGTTCCATGACCGTGTCATCACAATGCTCCTTGGTCCTTGTCATCACAATGCTCCAGAATTCTTGTCATCACAATGTTCCATGGCCGTGTCATCACAATGCTCCATGGCCCTTGTCATTATAATGCTCCAGAATTCTTGTCATTACTATATTCCATGAACGTGGCATCATAATGCTCTATGGCGCTTTTCCTCAGAATTCTCCAGAATTCTTCTCATCACAATGTTCCATGACCGTGTCATCACAATGCTCCATCGCCTTTGTCATCAGAATGCTCCAGAATTCTTGTCATCACAATGTTCCATGACCGTGTCATCACAATGCTCCATGGCCCTTGTCAAAACAATGCTTCAGAATTCTTGTCATCACAATGTTCCATGACCGTATCATCACAATGCTCCATGGACCTTTTCAGCACAATGCTCCAGAATTCCTGTCATCACAATGTTCCAGGACCGTGTCATCACAATGCTCCATGGCCCTTGTCATCACAATGCTCCAGAATTCTTGTCAACACAATGTTCCATACCGTGTCATCACAATGCTCCAGAATTCTTGTCATCACAATGTTCCATGACCGTATCATCACAATGCTCCATGGACCTTTTCAGCACAATGCTCCAGAATTCTTGTCATCACAATGTTCCATGGCCGTGTCATCACAATGGTCCAGGGCCCTAGTCAGCACAATGCTCCAGAATTCTTGTCATCACAATGTTCCATGACCGTGTCATCACAATGCTACATGACCCTGGTCATCACAGTCCTCCATGTCCTTTGTCATCACAATGCTCTATGTCGCTTTTCATCACAATTCTCAATGACCACTTTAATCACTATGCTCGCTGACCATTTTAATCATATTTCTCTAGTGTCATTACAATACCCCATGGCCCCTTTCTTCACAATGCTCCATGATGCCTGTCATCACAATGCTCCATGGCTTTTGTTATCACAATGCTCCAGGACCAGTTTCATCACAATTCTCCATCCCCTTTGTCATCATGGTGCACAATGAAACCTTTCATTAAAATGCTCCATGACACTAGTCATCACAATACTCCATGGCCTTTATCGTCACAATGCTCCCATGCACTTTTCATCACGATGTTCCATGAATACTTTCATCACATTGCTCCATGACCATTGTCATCACAATAGTCCATACCCTTGTCAACACAATGCTGCATAATCCCTGTCATCACAATTCTCCATGTCTGCTGTCATCACAATAATCCAGGACAATTTTCATCACAGTGCTTCATGCCCCCTGTCATCACAGTGCTCCATGATACCTTTCATCACAATTCCTAGATGATCAATGTCATCACAATGCCCCATGACACTTGTCATCACAATTCGCTATGACCCTCGTCATCACAATACTCGATGAACCGTGTCATCACAGTGTTCCAGGACACATGTCATCACAATGATCCATGTCTACTTCCATCACAATGCTCCAATACCCCTGTCATCACAATGCTCCATGGCCCCTGTTATCATATTGCTCCATGATCTCTTTCATCACAATGCTCCATGACCACTGTCATCACCATGCCTCATAACGGCTCTCATCTCAATGCTCCATGGCCCCTTTCATCACAATGCTCCATGAACCCTGTCATCACAATGTACCCTGCCCTTTTCATCACAAAGCTCCGTGGGCCCTGTCATCACAATGCTCCATGCCGTTGTCATCAAAATGCTCCAGAACTATTGTCATCATCATGCTCCATGCCAATGCCATCAAAATGCCCCATGACACTTGTCATCACAATGCTCCATGGCCTTTGTCATCACAATGTTCCATGGCCCCTGTTATCACAGTGCTCCATGATACCTTTCATCGCAAATCTAGATGACCACTGTCATCACAATGCCCCATGACAGATATCATCACAATTTGCCATGGTCCTTGTCATCACAATGCTCCATGAACCGTGTCATCACAAGGTTCCAGGACACTTGTCATCACAATGATCCAAGATTACATTCATCACAGTGCTCCATGAAAACTGTCATCTCAATGCTCCATAGCCTTTGAATTCACAATGCTCCATGGCCATTGTCATCACAATGCTCCAGAATTCTTCTCATCACAATGTTCCATGACCGTGTCATCACAATGCTCCATGGCCATTGTCATCACAATGCTCCAGAATTCTTGTCATCACAATGTTCCATGACCGTGTCATCACAATGCTCCATGACCCTTGTCATCACAATGCTCCAGAATTCTTGTCATCACAATGATCCATGACCATGTCATCAGAATGGTCCATGGCCCTTTTCAGCACAATGCTCCAGAATTCTTGTCATCACAATGTTCCATGACCGTGTCATCACAATGCTACATGACCCTGGTCATCACAGTTCTCCATGACCTTTGTCATCACAATGCTCTATGTCGCTTTTCATCACAATTCTCAATGACCACTTTAATCACTATGCTCGCTGACCTTTTTCATCATATTTCTCTAGTGTCATTACAATACCCCATGGCCCCTTTCTTCACAATGCTCCATGATGCCTGTCATCACAATGCTCCATGGCTTTTGTTATCACAATGCTCCAGGACCAGTTTCATCACAATTCTCCATCCCCTTTGTCATCATGGTTCACAATGAAACCTTTCATTAAAATGCTCCATGACACTAGTCATCACAATACTCCATGGCCTTTATCGTCACAATGCTCCCATGCACGTTTCATCACGATGTTCCATGAATACTTTCATCACATTGCTCCATGACCATTGTCATCACAATAGTCCATACCCTTGTCAACACAATGCTGCATAATCCCTGTCATCACAATTCTCCATGTCTGCTGTCATCACAATAATCCAGGACAATTTTCATCACAGTGCTTCATTCCCCCTGTCATCACAGTGCTCCATGATACCTTTCATCACAGTTCCTAGATGATCAATGTCATCACAATGCCCCATGACACTTGTCATCACAATTCGCTATGACCCTTGTCATCACAATACTCGATGAACCGTGACATCACAGTGTTCCAGGACACATGTCATCACAATGATCCATGTCTACTTCCATCACAATGCTCCAATACCCCTGTCATCACAATGCTCCATGGCCCCTGTTATCATATTGCTCCATGATCTCTTTCATCACAATGCTCCATGACCACTGTCATCACCTTGCCTCATAACGGCTCTCATCTCAATGCTCCATGGCCCTTGTCATCACAATGCTCCAGAATTCTTGTCATCACAATGTTCCATGACCGTATCATCACAATGCTCCATGGCCCTTGTCATGACAATGCTCCAGAATTCTTGTCATCAAAATGTTCCATGACCGTGTCATCACAATGCTCCATGGCCATTGTCATCACAATGCTCCAGAAGTCTTGTCATCACAATGTTCCATGACCGTGTCATCTCAATGCTCCATGGCCCTTGTCAGCACAATGCTCCAGAATTCTTGTCATCACAATTTTCCATGGCCGTGTCATCACAATTCTCCATGGCCCTTGTCAGCACAATGCTCCAGAATTCTTGTCATCACAATGTTCCATGACCGTGTCATCACAATTCTCCATGGCCCTTGTCAGCACAATGCTCCAGAATTCTTGTCATCACAATGTTCCATGACCGTGTCATCACAATGCTCCATGGCCATTGTCATCACAATGCTCCAGAAGTCTTGTCATCACAATGTACCATGACCGTGTCATCTCAATGCTCCATGGCCTTGTCATCACAATGCTCCAGAATTCTTGTCATCACAATGGTCCATGACCGTGTCATCACAATGCTCCATGGCCCTTGTCATGACAATGCTCCAGAATTCTTCTCATCACAATGTTCCATGACCGTGTCAACACAATGCTCCATGGCCACTGTCATCACAATGCTCCAGAATTCTTGTCATCACTATGTTCCATGGCCGTTTCATCACAATGTTCCATGGCCCTTGTCATCATAATGCTCCAGAATTCTTGTCATTACTATATTCCATGAACTTGTCATCACAATGCTCTATGGCGCTTGTCATCAGAATGCTCCAGAATTCTTCTCATCACAATGTTCCATGACCGTGTCATCACAATGCTCCATCGCCTTTGTCATCAGAATGCTCCAGAATTCTTGTCATCACAATGTTCCATGACCGTGTCATCACAATGCTCCATGGCCCTTGTCATCACAATGCTCCGGAATTCTTCTCATCACATTGTTCCATGACCGGGTCATCACAATGCTCCATGGCCCTTTTCAGCACAATGCTCCAGAATTTCTGTCATCACAATGTTCCATAACCGTGTCATCACAATGCTCCATGGCCCTTGTCAGCACAATGTTCCATGACACTTTTTGTCACAACACTCCATGACCACTGTCATCACAGAGTTCTCTGCCAATATCATCACAATGTTCCTTGTCACCTTTAATCACAATGCTCCATGCCCTTTCATCACAATGCTCCAGAAATCTTGTCATTGCAATCTTCCTTGACCATGTCATCACAATGCTCCATGACCCTTGTCATCACAATGATCCAGAATTCTTCTAATCACAATGTTCCATGACCGTGTCATCACAATGCTCCATTGCCCTTGTCAGCACCATGCTCCAGAATTCTTCTCATCACAATGTTCCATGACCGTGTCATCACAATGCTCCATGGCCCTTGTCATCACAATGCTCCAGAATTCTTGTCATCACAATGTTCCATGACCGTGTCATCACAATGCTCCATGACCCTTGTCATCACAATGCTCCAGAATTCTTGTCATCACAATGTTCCATGACCGTGTCATCACAATGCTCCATGGCCCTTTTCAGCACAATGCTCCAGAATTCCTGTCATCACAATGTTCCATGACCTTGTCATCACAATGCTCCATGGCGCTTGTCATCACAATGCTCCAGAATTCTTGTCATCACAATGTTCCATACCGTGTCATCACAATGCTGCATGGCCATTGTCATCACGATGCTCCAGAATTCTTGTCATCACAATGTTCCATGGCCGTGTCATCACAATGCTCCATGGCCCTTGTCATGACAATGCTCCAGAATTCTTCTCATCACAATGTTCCATGACCGTGTCATCACAATGCTCCATGGCCATTGTCATCACAATGCTCCAGAATTCTTGTCATCACAATGTTCCATGGCTGTGTCATCACAATGCTCCATGGCCCTTGTCATCATAATGCTCCAGAATTCTTGTCATCACAATGTTCCATGAGCATGTCAAAACAATGCTGCATGGCCACTGTCATCACAATGCTTCCAGAATTCTTGTCATCACAATGTTCCATGACCGTGTCATCACAATGCTCCATGGCAATTGTCATCACAATGCTCCAGAATTCTTGTCATCACAATGTTCCTTGACCGTGTCATCACAATGCTCCATGGCCCTTGTCATCACAATGCTCCAGAATTCTTCTCATCACAATGTTCCATGACGGTGTCATCACAATGCTCCATGGCTCTTGTCCGCACAATGCTCCAGAATTCTTGTCATCAAAATGTTCCATGACCGTGTCATCACAATGCTCCATGGCCCTTGTCATCACAATGCTCCGGAATTCTTCTCATCACATTGTTCCATGACCGTGTCATCACAATGCTCCATGGCCCTTTTCAGCACAATGATCCAGAATTCCTGTCATCAAAATGTTCCATGACCGTGTCATCACAATGCTCCATGGTCCTTGTCATCACAATGCTCCAGAATTCTTGTCATCACAATGTTCCATGGCCGTGTCATCACAATGCTCCATGGCCCTTGTCATTATAATGCTCCAGAATTCTTGTCATTACTATATTCCATGAACGTGTCATCATAATGCTCTATGGCGCTTTTCCTCAGAATTCTCCAGAATTCTTCTCATCACAATGTTCCATGACCGTGTCATCACAATGCTCCATCGCCTTTGTCATCAGAATGCTCCAGAATTCTTGTCATCACAATGTTCCATGACCGTGTCATCACAATGCTCCATGGCCCTTGTCAAAACAATGCTTCAGAATTCTTGTCATCACAATGTTCCATGACCGTATCATCACAATGCTCCATGGACCTTTTCAGCACAATGCTCCAGAATTCCTGTCATCACAATGTTCCAGGACCGTGTCATCACAATGCTCCATGGCCCTTGTCATCACAATGCTCCAGAATTCTTGTCAACACAATGTTCCATACCGTGTCATCACAATGCTCCAGAATTCTTGTCATCACAATGTTCCATGACCGTATCATCACAATGCTCCATGGAACTTTTCAGCACAATGCTCCAGAATTCTTGTCATCACAATGTTCCATGGCCGTGTCATCACAATGCTCCATGGCCCTTGTCATGACAATGCTCCAGAATTCTTCTCATCACAATGTTCCATGACCGTGTCATCACAATGCTCCATGGCCATTGTCATCACAATGCTCCAGAATTCTTGTCATCACAATGTTCCATGGCTGTGTCATCACAATGCTCCATGGCCCTTGTCATCATAATGCTCCAGAATTCTTGTCATCACAATGTTCCATGAGCATGTCAAAACAATGCTGCATGGCCACTGTCATCACAATGCTTCCAGAATTCTTGTCATCACAATGTTCCATGACCGTGTCATCACAATGCTCCATGGCAATTGTCATCACAATGCTCCAGAATTCTTGTCATCACAATGTTCCTTGACCGTGTCATCACAATGCTCCATGGCCCTTGTCATCACAATGCTCCAGAATTCTTCTCATCACAATGTTCCATGACGGTGTCATCACAATGCTCCATGGCTCTTGTCCGCACAATGCTCCAGAATTCTTGTCATCAAAATGTTCCATGACCGTGTCATCACAATGCTCCATGGCCCTTGTCATCACAATGCTCCGGAATTCTTCTCATCACATTGTTCCATGACCGTGTCATCACAATGCTCCATGGCCCTTTTCAGCACAATGATCCAGAATTCCTGTCATCAAAATGTTCCATGACCGTGTCATCACAATGCTCCATGGTCCTTGTCATCACAATGCTCCAGAATTCTTGTCATCACAATGTTCCATGGCCGTGTCATCACAATGCTCCATGGCCCTTGTCATTATAATGCTCCAGAATTCTTGTCATTACTATATTCCATGAACGTGTCATCATAATGCTCTATGGCGCTTTTCCTCAGAATTCTCCAGAATTCTTCTCATCACAATGTTCCATGACCGTGTCATCACAATGCTCCATCGCCTTTGTCATCAGAATGCTCCAGAATTCTTGTCATCACAATGTTCCATGACCGTGTCATCACAATGCTCCATGGCCCTTGTCAAAACAATGCTTCAGAATTCTTGTCATCACAATGTTCCATGACCGTATCATCACAATGCTCCATGGACCTTTTCAGCACAATGCTCCAGAATTCCTGTCATCACAATGTTCCAGGACCGTGTCATCACAATGCTCCATGGCCCTTGTCATCACAATGCTCCAGAATTCTTGTCAACACAATGTTCCATACCGTGTCATCACAATGCTCCAGAATTCTTGTCATCACAATGTTCCATGACCGTATCATCACAATGCTCCATGGAACTTTTCAGCACAATGCTCCAGAATTCCTGTCATCACAATGTTCCAGGACCGTGTCATCACAATGCTCCATGGCCCTTGTCATCACAATGCTCCAGAATTCTTCTCATCACAATGTTCCATGACCGTGTCATCACAATGCTCCATGGCCATTGTCATCACAATGCTCCAGAATTCTTGTCATCACAATGTTCCATGGCCCTGTCATCACAATGCTCCATGGCCCTTGTCAGCACAATGCTCCGGAATTTTTCTCATCACATTGTTCCATGACCGTGTCATCACAATGCTCGATGGCCCTTTTAAGCACAATGCTCCAGAATTCCTGTCATCACAATGTTCCATGACCGTGTCATCACAATGCTCCATGGCCCTTGTCAGCACAATGTTCCATGACAATTTTTGTCACTATACTCCATGACCACTGTCATCACAGAGTTCTCTGCCCATATCATCACAATGTTCCTTGTCACCTTTAATCACAAGGCTCCATGGCCTTTCATCACAATGCTCCAGAAATCTTTTTCATCGCAATGTTCCTTAACTGTGTCATCACAATGCTCCATGGCCATTGTCATCACAATGCTCCAGAAGTCTTGTCATCACAATGTTCCATGACCGTGTCATCTCAATGCTCCATGGCCCTTGTCAGCACAATGCTCCAGAATTCTTGTCATCACAATGTTCCATGGCCGTGTCATCACAATTCTCCATGGCCCTTGTCAGCACAATGCTCCAGAATTCTTGTCATCACAATGTTCCATGACCGTGTCATCACAATTCTCCATGGCCCTTGTCAGCACAATGCTCCAGAATTCTTGTCATCACAATGTTCCATGACCGTGTCATCACAATGCTCCATGGCCATTGTCATCACAATGCTCCAGAAGTCTTGTCATCACAATGTACCATGACCGTGTCATCTCAATGCTCCATGGCCCTTGTCATCACAATGCTCCAGAATTCTTGTCATCACAATGGTCCATGACCGTGTCATCACAATGCTCCATGGCCCTTGTCATGACAATGCTCCAGAATTCTTCTCATCACAATGTTCCATGACCGTGTCAACACAATGCTCCATGGCCACTGTCATCACAATGCTCCAGAATTCTTGTCATCACTATGTTCCATGGCCGTTTCATCACAATGTTCCATGGCCCTTGTCATCATAATGCTCCAGAATTCTTGTCATTACTATATTCCATGAACGTGTCATCACAATGCTCTATGGCGCTTGTCATCAGAATGCTCCAGAATTCTTCTCATCACAATGTTCCATGACCGTGTCATCACAATGCTCCATCGCCTTTGTCATCAGAATGCTCCAGAATTCTTGTCATCACAATGTTCCATGACCGTGTCATCACAATGCTCCATGGCCCTTGTCATCACAATGCTCCGGAATTCTTCTCATCACATTGTTCCATGACCGGGTCATCACAATGCTCCATGGCCCTTTTCAGCACAATGCTCCAGAATTTCTGTCATCACAATGTTCCATAACCGTGTCATCACAATGCTCCATGGCCCTTGTCAGCACAATGTTCCATGACACTTTTTGTCACAACACTCCATGACCACTGTCATCACAGAGTTCTCTGCCAATATCATCACAATGTTCCTTGTCACCTTTAATCACAATGCTCCATGCCCTTTCATCACAATGCTCCAGAAATCTTGTCATTGCAATCTTCCTTGACCATGTCATCACAATGCTCCATGACCCTTGTCATCACAATGATCCAGAATTCTTCTCATCACAATGTTCCATGACCGTGTCATCACAATGCTCCATGGCCCTTGTCAGCACCATGCTCCAGAATTCTTGTCATCACAATGTTCCTTGACCGTGTCATCACAATGCTCCATGGCCCTTGTCATCACAATGCTCCAGAATTCTTGTCATCACAATGTTCCATGACCGTGTCATCACAATGCTCCATGACCCTTGTCATCACAATGCTCCAGAATTCTTGTCATCACAATGTTCCATGACCGTGTCATCACAATGCTCCATGGCCCTTTTCAGCACAATGCTCCAGAATTCCTGTCATCACAATGTTCCATGACCTTGTCATCACAATGCTCCATGGCGCTTGTCATCACAATGCTCCAGAATTCTTGTCATCACAATGTTCCATACCGTGTCATCACAATGCTGCATGGCCATTGTCATCACGATGCTCCAGAATTCTTGTCATCACAATGTTCCATGGCCGTGTCATCACAATGCTCCATGGCCCTTGTCATGACAATGCTCCAGAATTCTTCTCATCACAATGTTCCATGACCGTGTCATCACAATGCTCCATGGCCATTGTCATCACAATGCTCCAGAATTCTTGTCATCAAAATGTTCCATGGCTGTGTCATCACAATGCTCCATGGCCCTTGTCATCATAATGCTCCAGAATTCTTGTCATCACAATGTTCCATGAGCATGTCAAAACAATGCTGCATGGCCACTGTCATCACAATGCTCCAGAATTCTTGTCATCACAATGTTCCATGACCGTGTCATCACAATGCTCCATGGCAATTGTCATCACAATGCTCCAGAATTCTTGTCATCACAATGTTCCTTGACCGTGTCATCACAATGCTCCATGGCCCTTGTCATCACAATGCTCCAGAATTCTTCTCATCACAATGTTCCATGACGGTGTCATCACAATGCTCCATGGCTCTTGTCCGCACAATGCTCCAGAATTCTTGTCATCAAAATGTTCCATGACCGTGTCATCACAATGCTCCATGGCCCTTGTCATCACAATGCTCCGGAATTCTTCTCATCACATTGTTTCATGACCGTGTCATCACAATGCTCCATGGCCCTTTTCAGCACAATGCTCCAGAATTCCTGTCATCAAAATGTTCCATGACCGTGTCATCACAATGCTCCTTGGTCCTTGTCATCACAATGCTCCAGAATTCTTGTCATCACAATGTTCCATGGCCGTGTCATCACAATGCTCCATGGCCCTTGTCATTATAATGCTCCAGAATTCTTGTCATTACTATATTCCATGAACGTGTCATCATAATGCTCTATGGCGCTTTTCCTCAGAATTCTCCAGAATTCTTCTCATCACAATGTTCCATGACCGTGTCATCACAATGCTCCATCGCCTTTGTCATCAGAATGCTCCAGAATTCTTGTCATCACAATGTTCCATGACCGTGTCATCACAATGCTCCATGGCCCTTGTCAAAACAATGCTTCAGAATTCTTGTCATCACAATGTTCCATGACCGTATCATCACAATGCTCCATGGACCTTTTCAGCACAATGCTCCAGAATTCCTGTCATCACAATGTTCCAGGACCGTGTCATCACAATGCTCCATGGCCCTTGTCATCACAATGCTCCAGAATTCTTGTCAACACAATGTTCCATACCGTGTCATCACAATGCTCCGGAATTCTTCTCATCACATTGTTCCATGACCGGGTCATCACAATGCTCCATGGCCCTTTTCAGCACAATGCTCCAGAATTTCTGTCATCACAATGTTCCATAACCGTGTCATCACAATGCTCCATGGCCCTTGTCAGCACAATGTTCCATGACACTTTTTGTCACAACACTCCATGACCACTGTCATCACAGAGTTCTCTGCCAATATCATCACAATGTTCCTTGTCACCTTTAATCACAATGCTCCATGCCCTTTCATCACAATGCTCCAGAAATCTTGTCATTGCAATCTTCCTTGACCATGTCATCACAATGCTCCATGACCCTTGTCATCACAATGATCCAGAATTCTTCTCATCACAATGTTCCATGACCGTGTCATCACAATGCTCCATGGCCCTTGTCAGCACCATGCTCCAGAATTCTTCTCATCACAATGTTCCATGACCGTGTCATCACAATGCTCCATGGCCCTTGTCATCACAATGCTCCAGAATTCTTGTCATCACAATGTTCCATGACCGTGTCATCTCAATGCTCCATGGCCCTTGTCATCAGAATGCTCCAGAATTCTTGTCATCACAATGTTCCATGACCGTGTCATCACAATGCTCCATGGCCCTTTTCAGCACAATGCTCCAGAATTCCTGTCATCACAATGTTCCATGACCTTGTCATCAAAATGCTGCATGGCGCTTGTCATCACAATGCTCCAGAATTCTTGTCATCACAATGTTCCATACCGTGTCATCACAATGCTGCATGGCCATTGTCATCACGATGCTCCAGAATTCTTGTCATCACAATGTTTCATGGCCGTGTCATCACAATGCTCCATGGCCCTTGTCATGACAATGCTCCAGAATTCTTCTCATCACAATGTTCCATGACCGTGTCATCACAATGCTCCATGGCCCTTGTCATGACAATGCTCCAGAATTCTTCTCATCACAATGTTCCATGACCGTGTCATCACAATGCTCCATGGCCCTTGTCATGACAATGCTCCAGAATTCTTCTCATCACAATGTTCCATGACAGTGTCATCACAATGCTCCATGGCCCTTGTCATCACAATGCTCCAGAATTCTTGTCATCACAATGTTCCATACCGTGTCATCACAATGCTCCATGGCCATTGTCATCACAATGCTCCAGAATTCTTGTCATCACAATGTTCCATGGCCGGGTCATCACAATGCTCCATGGCACTTGTCATGACAATGCTCCAGAATTCTTCTCATCACAATGTTCCATGACCGTGTCATCACAATGCTCCATGGCCATTGTCATCACAATGCTCCAGAATTCTTGTCATCACAATGTTCCATGGCTGTGTCATCACAATGCTCCATGGCACTTGTCATCATAATGCTCCAGAACGCTTGTCATCACAATGTTCCATGACCGTATCAACACAATGCTCCATGGCCCTTGTCATCAGAATGCTCCAGAATTCTTCTCATCACAATGTTCCATGACCGTGTCATCACAATGCTCCATGGCCCTTGTCATCACAATGCTCCAGAATTCTTGTCAACACAATGTTCCATACCGTGTCATCACAATGCTCCAGAATTCTTGTCATCACAATGTTCCATGGCCGTGTCATCACAATGCTCCATGGCCTTTGTCATGACAATGCCTCAGAATTCTTCTCATCACAATGTTCCATGACCGTGTCATCACAATGCTCCATGACCCTTGTCATCACAATGCTCCAGAATTCTTGTCATCACAATGTTCCATGGCTGTGTCATCACAATGCTACATGGCCCTTGTCATCATAATGCTCCAGAATTCTTGTCATCACAATGTTCCATGACCGTATCATCACAATGCTCCATGGCCCTTGTCAGCACAATGCTCCAGAATTCTTGTCATCACAATGTTCCATGACCGTGTCATCACAATGCTCCATAGCCCTTGTCATGAAAATGCTACAGAATTCTTCTCATCACAATGTTCCATGACAGTGTCATCACAATGCTCCATGGCCCTTGTCATCACAATGCTCCGGAATTCTTCTCATCACATTGTTCCATGACCGTGTCATCACAATGCTCCATGGCACTTTTCATCACAATGCTCCAGAATTCCTGTCATCACAATGTTCCATGACCGTGTCATCACAATGCTGCATGGCCCTTGTCATCACAATGCTCCAGAATTCTTGTCATCACATTGTTCCATACCGTGTCATCACAATGCTCCATGGCCATTGTGATCACAATGCTCCAGAATTCTTGTCATCACAATGTTCCATGGCCGTGTCATCACAATGCTCCATGGCCCTTGTCATGATAATGCTCCAGAATTCTTCTCATCACAATGTTCCATGACCGTTTCATCACAATGCTCCATGGCCCTTGTCATCACAATGCTCCAGAATTCTTGTCATCACAATGTTCCATTACCGTGTCATCACAATGCTCCATGGCCCTTGTCATGACAATGCTCCAGAATTCTTCTCATCACAATGTTCCATGACCGTGTCAACACAATGCTCCATGGCCACTGTCATCACAATGCTCCAGAATTCTTGTCATCACTATGTTCCATGGCCGTTTCATCACAATGCTCCATGGCCCTTGTCATCATAATGCTCCAGAATTCTTGTCATTACTACATTCCATGAACGTGTCATCACAATGCTCTATGGCGCTTGTCATCAGAATGCTCCAGAATTCTTCTCATCACAATGTTCCATGACCGTGTCAACACAATGCTCCATGGCCCTTGTCATCACAATGCTCCGGAATTCTTCTCATCACATTGTTCCATGACCGTGTCATCACAATGCTCCATGGCCCTTTTCAGCACAATGCTCCAGAATACCTGTCATCAAAATGTTCCATGACCGTGTCATCACAATGCTCCATGGTCCTTGTCATCACAATGCTCCAGAATTCTTGTCATCACAATGTTCCATGGCCGTGTCATCACAATGCTCCATGGCCCTTGTCATTATAATGCTCCAGAATTCTTGTCATTACTATATTCCATGAACGTGTCATCACAATGCTCTATGGCGCTTTTCATCAGAATTCTCCAGAATTCTTCTCATCACAATGTTCCATGACCGTGTCATCACAATGCTCCATCGCCTTTGTCATCAGAATGCTCCAGAATTCTTGTCATCACAATGTTCCATGACCGTGTCATCACAATGCTCCATGGCCCTTGTCAAAACAATGCTTCAGAATTCTTGTCATCACAATGTTCCATACCATGTCATCACAATGCTCCATGGCCATTGTCATTACCATGCTCCAGAATTCTTGTCATCAAAACGTTCCATGGCCGTGTCATCACAATGCTCCATGGCCCTTGTCATGACAATGCTCCAGAATTCTTCTCATCACAATGTTCCATAACCGTGTCATCACAATGCTCCATGGCCATTGTCATCACAATGCTCCAGAATTCTTGTCATCACAATGTTCCATGGCCGTGTCATCACAATGCTCTATGGCGTTTGTCATCAGAATGCTGCAGAATTCTTGTCGTCAGAATGTTCCATGACCGTGTCATCACAAAGCTCCATGGCCATTGTCATCATAATGCTCCAGAAATCTTGTCATTACTATATTCCATGAACGTGTCATCACAATGCTCTATGGCGCTTGTCATCAGAATGCTCTAGAATTCTTGTCATCAGAATGTACCATGACCATGTCATCACAATGCTCCATGGCCCTTGTCAGCACAATGCTCCAGAATTCTTGTCATCACAATGTTCCATGACCGTGTCATCACAATGCTCCATGGCCCTTGTCAGCACAATGCTCCAGAATTCTTCTCATCACAATGTTCCATGACCGTGTCATCACAATGCTCCATGGCCCTTGTTATGACAATGCTCCAGAATTCTTCTCATCACAATATTCCATGACCGTGTCATCACAATGCTCCATGGCCCTTGTCAGCACAATGCTCCAGAATTCTTCTCATCACAATGTTCCATGGCCGTGTCATCACAATGCTCCATGGCCCTTGTCATCACAATGCTCCAGAATTCTTGTCAACACAATGTTCCATACCGTGTCATCACAATGCTCCAGAATTCTTGTCATCACAATGTTCCATGGCCGTGTCATCACAATGCTCCATGGCCCTTGTCATGACAATGCCTCAGATTTCTTCTCATCACAATGTTCCATGACCGTGTCATCACAATGCTCCATGACCCTTGTCATCACAATGCTCCAGAATTCTTGTCATCACAATGTTCCATGGCTGTGTCATCACAATGCTACATGGCCCTTGTCATCATAATGCTCCAGAATTCTTGTCATCACAATGTTCCATGACCGTATCATCACAATGCTCCATGGCCCTTGTCAGCACAATGCTCCAGAATTCTTCTCATCACAATGTTCCAGGACCGTGTCATCACAATGCTCCATGGCCCTTGTCATCACAATGCTCCAGAATTCTTGTCAACACAATTTTCCATACCGTGTCATCACAATGCTCCATGGCCATTGTCATCACAATGCTCCAGAATTCTTGTCATCACAATGTTCCATGGCCGTGTCATCACAATGCTCCATGACCCTTGTCATCACAATGCTCCAGAATTCTTGTCATCACAATGTTCCATGGCTGTGTCATCACAATGCTCCATGGCCCTTGTCATCATAATGCTTCAGAATTCTTGTCATCACAATGTTCCATGACCGTATCATCACAATGCTCCATGGCCCTTGTCAGCACAATGCTCCAGAATTCTTCTCATCACAATGTTCCATGACTGTGTCATCACAATGCTCCATGGCCCTTGTCATCACAATGCTCCAGAATTCTTGTCATCACAATGTTCCATGACCGTGTCATCACAATGCTCCATGGCCCTTGTCATCACAATGCTCCAGAATTCTTGTCATCACAATGTTCCATGACCGTGTCATCACAGTGCTCCATGGCCCTTGTCATCACAATGCCTCAGAATTCTTCTCATCACAATGTTCCATGACCGTGTCATCACAATGCTCCATGACCCTTGTCATCACAATGCCCCAGAATTCTTGTCATCACAATGCTACATGGCCCTTGTCATCATAATGCTCCAGAATTCTTGTCATCACAATGTTCCATGACCGTGTCAACACAATGCTCCATGGCCACTGTCATCACAATGCTCCAGAATTCTTGTCATCACTATGTTCCATGGCCGTTTCATCACAATGCTCCATGGCCCTTGTCATCATAATGCTCCAGAATTCTTGTCATTACTATATTCCATGAACGTGTCATCACAATGCTCTATGGCGCTTGTCATCAGAATGCTCCAGAATTCTTCTCATCACAATGTTCCATGACCGTGTCATCACAATGCTCCATCGCCTTTGTCATCAGAATGCTCCCGAATTCTTGTCATCACAATGTTCCATGACCGTGTCATCACAATGCTCCATGGCCCTTGTCATCACAATGCTCCGGAATTCTTCTCATCACATTGTTCCATGACCGTGTCATCACAATGCTCCATGGCCCTTTTCAGCACAATGCTCCAGAATTCCTGTCATCACAATGTTCCATAACCGTGTCATCACAATGCTCCATGGCCCTTGTCAGCACAATGTTCCTTGACACTTTTTGTCACAACACTCCATGACCACTGTCATCACAGAGTTCTCTGCCAATATCATCACAATGTTCCTTGTCACCTTTAATCACAATGCTCCATGCCCTTTCATCACAATGCTCCAGAAATCTTGTCATTGCAATCTTCCTTGACCATGTCATCACAATGCTCCATGACCCTTGTCATGACAATGCCCCAGAATTCTTCTCATCACAATGTTCCATGACCGTGTCATCACAATGCTCCATGGCCATTGTCATCACAATGCTCCAGAATTCTTGTCATCACAATGTTCCATGGCCGTGTCATCACAATGCTCCATGGCCTTTGTCATGACAATGCTCCAGAATTCTTCTCATCACAATGTTCCATGACCGTGTCATCACAATGCTCCATGGCCATTGTCATCACAATGCTCCAGAATTCTTGTCATCACAATGTTCCATGGCTGTGTCATCACAATGCTCCATGGCCCTTGTCATCATAATGCTCCAGAATTCTTGTCATCACAATGTTCCATGAGCATGTCAAAACAATGCTGCATGGCCACTGTCATCACAATGCTCCAGAATTCTTGTCATCACAATGTTCCATGGCCGTGTCATCACAATGCTCCATGGCCCTTGTCATCACAATGCTCCGGAATTCTTCTCATCATATTGTTCCATGACCGTTTAATCACAATGCTCCATGGCCCTTTTCAGCACAATGCTCCAGAATTCCTGTCATCACAATGTTCCAGGACCGTGTCATCACAATGCTCCATGGCCCTTGTCATCACAATGCTCCAGAATTCTTGTCAACACAATGTTCCATGGCCGTGTCATCACAATGCTCCATGGCCATTGTTATCACAATGCTCCAGAATAATTGTCATCACAATGTTCCATGGCCGTGTCATCACAATGCTCCATGGCCCTTGTCATGACAATGCCTCAGAATTCTTCTCATCACAATGTTCCATGACCGTCTCATCACAATGCTCCATGACCCTTGTCATCACAATGCTCCAGAATTCTTGTCAACACAATGTTCCATACCGTGTCATCACAATGCTCCAGAATTCTTGTCATCACAATGTTCCATGGCCGTGTCATCACAATGCTCCATGGCCCTTGTCATCACAATGCTCCGGAATTCTTCTCATCATATTGTTCCATGACCGTTTAATCACAATGCTCCATGGCCCTTTTCAGCACAATGCTCCAGAATTCCTGTCATCACAATGTTCCAGGACCGTGTCATCACAATGCTCCATGGCCATTGTTATCACAATGCTCCAGAATAATTGTCATCACAATGTTCCATGGCTGTGTCATCACAATGCTCCATGGCCCTTGTCATCATAATGCTCAAGAATTCTTGTCATCACAATGTTCCATGACCGTATCATCACAATGCTCCATGGCCCTTGTCACCACAATGCTCCAGAATTCTTGTCATCACAATGTTCCATGACCGTGTCATCACAATGCTCCATGGCCCTTGTCATGACAATGCTCCAGAATTCTTCTCATCACAATGTTCCATGACCGTGTCATCACAATGCTCCATGGCCCTTGTCATGACAATGCTCCAGAATTCTTCTCATCACAATGTTCCATGACCGTGTCATCACAATGCTCCATGGTCCTTGTCATCACAATGCTCCAGAATTCTTGTCATCACAATGTTCCATACCGTATCATCACAATGCTCCATGGCCATTGTCATCACAATGCTCCAGAATTCTTGTCATCACAATGTTCCATGGCCGGGTCATCACAATGCTCCATGGCCCTTGTCATGACAATGCTCCAGAATTCTTCTCATCACAATGTTCCATGACCGTGTCATCACAATGCTCCATGGCCATTGTCATCACAATGCTCCAGAATTCTTGTCATCACCATGTTCCATGGCTGTGTCATCACAATGCTCCATGGCACTTGTCATCATAATGCTCCAGAACGCTTGTCATCACAATGTTCCATGACCGTATCAACACAATGCTCCATGGCCCTTGTCACCAGAATGCTCCAGAATTCTTCTCATCACAATGTTCCATGACCGTGTCATCACAATGCTCCATGGCCCTTGTCATCACAATGCTCCAGAATTCTTGTCAACACAATGTTCCATACCGTGTCATCACAATGCTCCAGAATTCTTGTCATCACAATGTTCCATGGCCGTGTCATCACAATGCTCCATGGCCCTTGTCATGACAATGCCTCAGAATTCTTCTCATCACAATGTTCCATGACCGTGTCATCACAATGCTCCATGACCCTTGTCATCACAATGCTCCAGAATTCTTGTCATCACAATGTTCCATGGCTGTGTCATCACAATGCTACATGGCCTTTGTCATCATAATGCTCCAGAATTCTTGTCATCACAATGTTCCATGACCGTATCATCACAATGCTCCATGGCCCTTGTCAGCACAATGCTCCAGAATTCTTCTCATCACAATGTTCCATGACCGTGTCATCACAATGCTCCATGGCCCTTGTCATCACAATGCTCCAGAATTCTTGTCATCACAATATTCCATGACCGTGTCATCACAATGCTCCATAGCCCTTGTCATGAAAATGCTACAGAATTCTTCTCATCACAATGTTCCATGACAGTGTCATCACAATGCTCCATGGCCCTTGTCATCACAATGCTCCGGAATTCTTCTCATCACATTGTTCCATGACCGTGTCATCACAATGCTCCATGGCACTTTTCATCACAATGCTCCAGAATTCCTGTCATCACAATGTTCCATGACCGTGTCATCACAATGCTGCATGGCCCTTGTCATCACAATGCTCCAGAATTCTTGTCATCACATTGTTCCATACCGTGTCATCACAATGCTCCATGGCCATTGTGATCACAATGCTCCAGAATTCTTGTCATCACAATGTTCCATGGCCGTGTCATCACAATGCTCCATGGCCCTTGTCATGATAATGCTCCAGAATTCTTCTCATCACAATGTTCCATGACCGTTTCATCACAATGCTCCATGGCCCTTGTCATCACAATGCTCCAGAATTCTTGTCATCACAATGTTCCATGACCGTGTCATCACAATGCTCCATGGCCCTTGTCATGACAATGCTCCAGAATTCTTCTCATCACAATGTTCCATGACCGTGTCAACACAATGCTCCATGGCCACTGTCATCACAATGCTCCAGAATTCTTGTCATCACTATGTTCCATGGCCGTTTCATCACAATGCTCCATGGCCCTTGTCATCATAATGCTCCAGAATTCTTGTCATTACTATATTCCATGAACGTGTCATCACAATGCTCTATGGCGCTTGTCATCAGAATGCTCCAGAATTCTTCTCATCACAATGTTCCATGACCGTGTCATCACAATGCTCCATGGCCCTTGTCATCACAATGCTCCGGAATTCTTCTCATCACATTGTTCCATGACCGTGTCATCACAATGCTCCATGGCCCTTTTCAGCACAATGCTCCAGAATTCCTGTCATCAAAATGTTCCATGACCGTGTCATCACAATGCTCCATGGTCCTTGTCATCACAATGCTCCAGAATTCTTGTCATCACAATGTTCCATGGCCGTGTCATCACAATGCTCCATGGCCCTTGTCATTATAATGCTCCAGAATTCTTGTCATTACTATATTCCATGAACGTGTCATCAAAATGCTCTATGGCCCTTGTCATTATAATGCTCCAGAATTCTTGTCATTACTATATTCCATGAACGTGTCATCACAATGCTCTATGGCGCTTTTCATCAGAATTCTCCAGAATTCTTCTCATCACAATGTTCCATGACCGTGTCATCACAATGCTCCATCGCCTTTGTCATCAGAATGCTCCAGAATTCTTGTCATCACAATGTTCCATGACCGTGTCATCACAATGCTCCATGGCCCTTGTCAAAACAATGCTTCAGAATTCTTGTCATCACAATGTTCCATACCATGTCATCACAATGCTCCATGGCCATTGTCATTACCATGCTCCAGAATTCTTGTCATCACAACGTTCCATGGCCGTGTCATCACAATGCTCCATGGCCCTTGTCATGACAATGCTCCAGAATTCTTCTCATCACAATGTTCCATAACCGTGACATCACAATGCTCCATGGCCATTGTCATCACAATGCTCCAGAATTCTTGTCATCACAATGTTCCATGGCCGTGTCATCACAATGCTCTATGGCGTTTGTCATCAGAATGCTGCAGAATTCTTGTCGTCAGAATGTTCCATGACCGTGTCATCACAAAGCTCCATGGCCATTGTCATCATAATGCTCCAGAAATCTTGTCATTACTATATTCCATGAACGTGTCATCACAATGCTCTATGGCGCTTGTCATCAGAATGCTCTAGAATTCTTGTCATCAGAATGTACCATGACCATGTCATCACAATGCTCCATGGCCCTTGTCAGCACAATGCTCCAGAATTCTTGTCATCACAATGTTCCATGACCGTGTCATCACAATGCTCCATGGCCCTTGTCAGCACAATGCTCCAGAATTCTTCTCATCACAATGTTCCATGACCGTGTCATCACAATGCTCCATGGCCCTTGTTATGACAATGCTCCAGAATTCTTCTCATCACAATATTCCATGACCGTGTCATCACAATGCTCCATGGCCCTTGTCAGCACAATGCTCCAGAATTCTTCTCATCACAATGTTCCATGGCCGTGTCATCACAATGCTCCATGGCCCTTGTCATCACAATGCTCCAGAATTCTTGTCAACACAATGTTCCATACCGTGTCATCACAATGCTCCAGAATTCTTGTCATCACAATGTTCCATGGCCGTGTCATCACAATGCTCCATGGCCCTTGTCATGACAATGCCTCAGAATTCTTCTCATCACAATGTTCCATGACCGTGTCATCACAACGCTCCATGACCCTTGTCATCACAATGCTCCAGAATTCTTGTCATCACAATGTTCCATGGCTGTGTCATCACAATGCTACATGGCCCTTGTCATCATAATGCTCCAGAATTCTTGTCATCACAATGTTCCATGACCGTATCATCACAATGCTCCATGGCCCTTGTCAGCACAATGCTCCAGAATTCTTCTCATCACAATGTTCCATGACCGTGTCATCACAATGCTCCATGGCCCTTGTCATCACAATGCTCCAGAATTCTTGTCATCACAATGTTCCATGACCGTGTCATCACAATGCTCCATAGCCCTTGTCATGAAAATGCTACAGAATTCTTCTCATCACAATGTTCCATGACAGTGTCATCACAATGCTCCATGGCCCTTGTCATCACAATGCTCCGGAATTCTTCTCATCACATTGTTCCATGACCGTCTCATCACAATGCTCCATGGCACTTTTCATCACAATGCTCCAGAATTCCTGTCATCACAATGTTCCATGACCGTGTCATCACAATGCTGCATGGCCCTTGTCATCACAATGCTCCAGAATTCTTGTCATCACATTGTTCCATACCGTGTCATCACAATGCTCCATGGCCATTGTCATCACAATGCTCCAGAATACTTGTCATCACAATGTTCCATGGCCGTGTCATCACAATGCTCCATGGCCCTTGTCATGATAATGCTCCAGAATTCTTCTCATCACAATGTTCCATGACCGTGTCATCACAATGCTCCATGGCCCTTGTCATCACAATGCTCCAGAATTCTTGTCATCACAATGTTCCATGACCGTGTCATCACAATGCTCCATGGCCATTGTCATGACAATGCTCCAGAATTCTTCTCATCACAATGTTCCATGACCGTGTCAACACAATGCTCCATGGCCACTGTCATCACAATGCTCCAGAATTCTTGTCATCACTATGTTCCATGGCCGTTTCATCACAATGCTCCATGGCCCTTGTCATCATAATGCTCCAGAATTCTTGTCATTACTATATTCCATGAACGTGTCATCACAATGCTCTATGGCGCTTGTCATCAGAATGCTCCAGAATTCTTCTCATCACAATGTTCCATGACCGTGTCATCACAATGCTCCATCGCCTTTGTCATCAGAATGCTCCAGAATTCTTGTCATCACAATGTTCCATGACTGTGTCATCACAATGCTCCATGGCCCTTGTCATCACAATGCTCCGGAATTCTTCTCATCACATTGTTCCATGACCGTGTCATCACAATGCTCCATGGCCCTTTTCAGCACAAAACTCCAGAATTCCTGTCATCACAATGTTCCATAACCGTGTCATCACAATGCTCCATGGCCCTTGTCAGCACAATGTTCCATGACACTTTTTGTCACAACACTCCATGACCACTGTCATCACAGAGTTCTCTGCCAATATCATCACAATGTTCCTTGTCACCTTTAATCACAATGCTCCATGCCCTTTCATCACAATGCTCCAGAAATCTTGTCATTGCAATCTTCCTTGACCAAGTCATCACAATGCTCCATGACCCTTGTCATGACAATGCTCCAGAATTCTTCTCATCACAATGTTCCATGACCGTGTCATCACAATGCTCCATGGCCATTGTCATCACAATGCTCCAGAATTCTTGTCATCACAATGTTCCATGGCCGTGTCATCACAATGCTCCATGGCCCTTGTCATGACAATGCTCCAGAATTCTTCTCATCACAATGTTCCATGACCGTGTCATCACAATGCTCCATGGCCATTGTCATCACAATGCTCCAGAATTCTTGTCATCACAATGTTCCATGGCCGTGTCATCACAATGCTCCATGGCCCTTGTCATCACAATGCTCCGGAATTCTTCTCATCACATTGTTCCATGACCGTTTAATCACAATGCTCCATGGCCCTTTTCAGCACAATGCTACAGAATTCCTGTCATCACAATGTTCCAGGACCGTGTCATCACAATGCTCCATGGCCCTTGTCATCACAATGCTCCAGAATTCTTGTCAACACAATGTTCCATACCGTGTCATCACAATGCTCCATGGCCATTGTTATCACAATGCTCCAGAATAATTGTCGTCACAATGTTCCATGGCCGTGTCATCACAATGCTCCATGGCCCTTGTCATGACAATGCCTCAGAATTCTTCTCATCACAATGTTCCATGACCGTGTCATCACAATGCTCCATAGCCCTTGTCATGAAAATGCTACAGAATTCTTCTCATCACAATGTTCCATGACAGTGTCATCACAATGCTCCATGGCCCTTGTCATCACAATGCTCCGGAATTCTTCTCATCACATTGTTCCATGACCGTGTCATCACAATGCTCCATGGCACTTTTCATCACAATGCTCCAGAATTCCTGTCATCACAATGTTCCATGACCGTGTCATCACAATGCTGCATGGCCCTTGTCATCACAATGCTCCAGAATTCTTGTCATCACATTGTTCCATACCGTGTCATCACAATGCTCCATGGCCATTGTGATCACAATGCTCCAGAATTCTTGTCATCACAATGTTCCATGGCCGTGTCATCACAATGCTCCATGGCCCTTGTCATGATAATGCTCCAGAATTCTTCTCATCACAATGTTCCATGACCGTTTCATCACAATGCTCCATGGCCCTTGTCATCACAATGCTCCAGAATTCTTGTCATCACAATGTTCCATGACCGTGTCATCACAATGCTCCATGGCCCTTGTCATGACAATGCTCCAGAATTCTTCTCATCACAATGTTCCATGACCGTGTCAACACAATGCTCCATGGCCACTGTCATCACAATGCTCCAGAATTCTTGTCATCACTATGTTCCATGGCCGTTTCATCACAATGCTCCATGGCCCTTGTCATCATAATGCTCCAGAATTCTTGTCATTACTATATTCCATGAACGTGTCATCACAATGCTCTATGGCGCTTGTCATCAGAATGCTCCAGAATTCTTCTCATCACAATGTTCCATGACCGTGTCATCACAATGCTCCATGGCCCTTGTCATCACAATGCTCCGGAATTCTTCTCATCACATTGTTCCATGACCGTTTCATCACAATGCTCCATGGCCCTTTTCAGCACAATGCTCCAGAATTCCTGTCATCACAATGTTCCAGGACCGTGTCATCACAATGCTCCATGACCCTTGTCATCACAATGCTCCAGAATTCTTGTCATCACAATGTTCCATGACCGTGTCATCACAATGTTCCATGGCCCTTTTCAGCACAATGCTCCAGAATTCCTGTCATCACAATGTTCCATGACCTTGTCATCACAATGCTCCATGGCGCTTGTCATCACAATGCTCCAGAATTCTTGTCATCACAATGTTCCATACCGTGTCATCACAATGCTGCATGGCCATTGTCATCACGATGCTCCAGAATTCTTGTCATCACAATGTTCCATGGCCGTGTCATCACAATGCTCCATGGCCCTTGTCATGACAATGCTCCAGAATTCTTCTCATCACAATGTTCCATGACAGTGTCATCACAATGCTCCATGGCCCTTGTCATCACAATGCTCCGGAATTCTTCTCATCACATTGTTCCATGACCGTGTCATCACAATGCTCCATGGCACTTTTCATCACAATGCTCCAGAATTCCTGTCATCACAATGTTCCATGACCGTGTCATCACAATGCTGCATGGCACTTGTCATCACAATGCTCCAGAATTCTTGTCATCACATTGTTCCATACCGTGTCATCACAATGCTGCATGGCCATTGTCATCACGATGCTCCAGAATTCTTGTCATCACAATGTTCCATGGCCGTGTCATCACAATGCTCCATGGCCCTTGTCATCAAAATGCTCCGGAATTCTTCTCATCACATTGTTCCATGACCGTTTCATCACAATGCTCCATGGCCCTTTTCAGCACAATGCTCCAGAATTCCTGTCATCACAATGTTCCAGGACCGTGTCATCACAATGCTCCATGACCCTTGTCATCACAATGCTCCAGAATTCTTGTCATCACAATGTTCCATGACCGTGTCATCACAATGTTCCATGGCCCTTTTCAGCACAATGCTCCAGAATTCCTGTCATCACAATGTTCCATGACCTTGTCATCACAATGCTCCATGGCGCTTGTCATCACAATGCTCCAGAATTCTTGTCATCACAATGTTCCATACCGTGTCATCACAATGCTGCATGGCCATTGTCATCACGATGCTCCAGAATTCTTGTCATCACAATGTTCCATGGCCGTGTCATCACAATGCTCCATGGCCCTTGTCATGACAATGCTCCAGAATTCTTCTCATCACAATGTTCCATGACAGTGTCATCACAATGCTCCATGGCCCTTGTCATCACAATGCTCCGGAATTCTTCTCATCACATTGTTCCATGACCGTGTCATCACAATGCTCCATGGCACTTTTCATCACAATGCTCCAGAATTCCTGTCATCACAATGTTCCATGACCGTGTCATCACAATGCTGCATGGCACTTGTCATCACAATGCTCCAGAATTCTTGTCATCACATTGTTCCATACCGTGTCATCACAATGCTCCATGGCCATTCTCATCACAATGCTCCAGAATTCTTGTCATCACAATGTTCCATGGCCGTGTCATCACAATGCTCCATGGCCCTTGTCATGATAATGCTCCAGAATTCTCCTCATCACAATGTTCCGTGACCGTGTCATCACAATGCTCCATGGCCCTTGTCATCACAATGCTCCAGAATTCTTGTCATCACAATGTTCCATGACCGTGTCATCACAATGCTCCATGGCCCTTGTCATGACAATGCTCCAGAATTCTTCTCATCACAATGTTCCATGACCGTGTCAACACAATGCTCCATGGCCACTGTCATCACAATGCTCCAGAATTCTTGTCATCACTATGTTCCATGGCCGTTTCATCACAATGCTCCATGGCCCTTGTCATCATAATGCTCCAGAATTCTTGTCATTACTATATTCCATGAACGTGTCATCACAATGCTCTATGGCGCTTGTCATCAGAATGCTCCAGAATTCTTCTCATCACAATGTTCCATGACCGTGTCATCACAATGCTCCATCGCCTTTGTCATCAGAATGCTCCAGAATTCTTGTCATCACAATGTTCCATGACCGTGTCATCACAATGCTCCATGGCCCTTGTCATCACAATGCTCCGGAATTCTTCTCATCACATTGTTCCATGACCGTGTCATCACAATGCTCCATGGCCCTTTTCAGCACAATGCTCCAGAATTCCTGTCATCACAATGTTCCATAACCGTGTCATCACAATGCTCCATGGCCCTTGTCAGCACAATGTTCCATGACACTTTTTGTCACAACACTCCATGACCACTCTCATCACAGAGTTCTCTGCCAATATCATCACAATGTTCCTTGTCACCTTTAATCACAATGCTCCATGCCCTTTCATCACAATGCTCCAGAAATCTTGTCATTGCAATCTTCCTTTACCATGTCATCACAATGCTCCATGACCCTTGTCATCACAATGATCCAGAATTCTTCTCATCACAATGTTCCATGACCGTGTCATCGCAATGCTCCATGTCCCTTGTCCGCACCATGCTCCAGAATTCTTCTCATCACAATGTTCCATGACCGTGTCATCACAATGCTCCATGGCCCTTGTCATCACAATGCTCCAGAATTCTTGTCATCACAATGTTCCATGACCGTGTCATCACAATGCTCCATGACCCTTGTCATCACAATGCTCCAGAATTCTTGTCATCACAATGTTCCATGGCTGTGTCATCACAATGCTCCATGGCACTTGTCATGACAATGCTCCAGAATTCTTCTCATCACAATGTTCCATGACCGTGTCATCACAATGCTCCATGGCCATTGTCATCACAATGCTCCAGAATTCTTGTCATCACAATGTTCCATGGCTGTGTCATCACAATGCTCCATGGCCCTTGTCATCATAATGCTCCAGATTTCTTGTCATGACAATGTTCCATGAGCGTGTCAAAACAATGCTGCATGGCCACTGTCATCACAATGCTCCAGAATTCTTGTCATCACAATGTTCCATGGCCGTGTCATCACAATGCTCCATGGCCCTTGTCATCACAATGCTCCGGAATTCTTCTCATCACATTGTTCCATGACCGTTTCATCACAATGCTCCATGGCCCTTTTCAGCACAATGCTCCAGAATTCCTGTCATCACAATGTTCCAGGACCGTGTCATCACAATGCTCCATGGCCCTTGTCATCACAATGCTCCAGAATTCTTGTCAACACAATGTTCCATACCGTGTCATCACAATGCTCCATGGCCATTGTCATCACAATGCTCCAGAATTCTTGTCATCACAATGTTCCATGGCCGTGTCATCACAATGCTCCATGGCCCTTGTCATGACAATGCCTCAGAATTCTTCTCATCACAATGTTCCATGACCGTGTCATCACAATGCTCCATGACACTAGTCATCACAATGCTCCAGAATTCTTGTCATCACAATGTTCCATGGCTGTGTCATCACAATGCTCCATGGCCCTTGTCATCATAATGCTCCAGAATTCTTGTCATCACAATGTTCCATGACCGTATCATCACAATGCTCCATGGCCCTTGTCAGCACAATGCTCCAGAATTCTTCTCATCACAATGTTCCATGACCGTGTCATCACAATGCTCCATGGCCCTTGTCCGAACAATGCTCCAGAATTCTTGTCATCACAATGTTCCATGACTGTGTCATCACAATGCTCCATGGCCCTTGTCATGACAATGCTCCAGAATTCTTCTCATCACAATGTTCCATGACCGTGTCAACACAATGCTCCATGGCCACTGTCATCACAATGCTCCAGAATTCTTGTCATCACTATGTTCCATGGCCGTTTCATCACAATGCTCCATGGCCCTTGTCATCATAATGCTCCAGAATTCTTGTCATTACTATATTCCATGAACGTGTCATCACAATGCTCTATGGCGCTTGTCATCAGAATGCTCCAGAATTCTTCTCATCACAATGTTCCATGACCGTGTCATCACAATGCTCCATCGCCTTTGTCATCAGAATGCTCCAGAATTCTTGTCATCACAATGTTCCATGACCGTGTCATCACAATGCTCCATGGCCCTTGTCATCACAATGCTCCGGAATTCTTCTCATCACATTGTTCCATGACCGTGTCATCACAATGCTCCATGGCCCTTTTCAGCACAATGCTCCAGAATTCCTGTCATCACAATGTTCCATAACCGTGTCATCACAATGCTCCATGGCCCTTGTCAGCACAATGTTCCATGACACTTTTTGTCACAACACTCCATGACCACTCTCATCACAGAGTTCTCTGCCAATATCATCACAATGTTCCTTGTCACCTTTAATCACAATGCTCCATGCCCTTTCATCACAATGCTCCAGAAATCTTGTCATTGCAATCTTCCTTTACCATGTCATCACAATGCTCCATGACCCTTGTCATCACAATGATCCAGAATTCTTCTCATCACAATGTTCCATGACCGTGTCATCGCAATGCTCCATGTCCCTTGTCCGCACCATGCTCCAGAATTCTTCTCATCACAATGTTCCATGACCGTGTCATCGCAATGCTCCATGTCCCTTGTCCGCACCATGCTCCAGAATTCTTCTCATCACAATGTTCCATGACCGTGTCATCACAATGCTCCATGGCCCTTGTCATCACAATGCTCCAGAATTCTTGTCATCACAATGTTCCATGACCGTGTCATCACAATGCTCCATGACCCTTGTCATCACAATGCTCCAGAATTCTTGTCATCACAATGTTCCATGGCTGTGTCATCACAATGCTCCATGGCACTTGTCATGACAATGCTCCAGAATTCTTCTCATCACAATGTTCCATGACCGTGTCATCACAATGCTCCATGGCCATTGTCATCACAATGCTCCAGAATTCTTGTCATCACAATGTTCCATGGCTGTGTCATCACAATGCTCCATGGCCCTTGTCATCATAATGCTCCAGATTTCTTGTCATGACAATGTTCCATGAGCGTGTCAAAACAATGCTGCATGGCCACTGTCATCACAATGCTCCAGAATTCTTGTCATCACAATGTTCCATGGCCGTGTCATCACAATGCTCCATGGCCCTTGTCATCACAATGCTCCGGAATTCTTCTCATCACATTGTTCCATGACCGTTTCACCACAATGCTCCATGGCCCTTTTCAGCACAATGCTCCAGAATTCCTGTCATCACAATGTTCCAGGACCGTGTCATCACAATGCTCCATGGCCCTTGTCATCACAATGCTCCAGAATTCTTGTCAACACAATGTTCCATACCGTGTCATCACAATGCTCCATGGCCATTGTCATCACAATGCTCCAGAATTCTTGTCATCACAATGTTCCATGGCCGTGTCATCACAATGCTCCATGGCCCTTGTCATGACAATGCCTCAGAATTCTTCTCATCACAATGTTCCATGACCGTGTCATCACAATGCTCCATGACACTTGTCATCACAATGCTCCAGAATTCTTGTCATCACAATGTTCCATGGCTGTGTCATCACAATGCTCCATGGCCCTTGTCATCATAATGCTCCAGAATTCTTGTCATCACAATGTTCCATGACCGTATCATCACAATGCTCCATGGCCCTTGTCAGCACAATGCTCCAGAATTCTTCTCATCACAATGTTCCATGACCGTGTCATCACAATGCTCCATGGCCCTTGTCCGAACAATGCTCCAGAATTCTTGTCATCACAATGTTCCATGACTGTGTCATCACAATGCTCCATGGCCCTTGTCATGACAATGCTCCAGAATTCTTCTCATCACAATGTTCCATGACCGTGTCAACACAATGCTCCATGGCCACTGTCATCACAATGCTCCAGAATTCTTGTCATCACTATGTTCCATGGCCGTTTCATCACAATGCTCCATGGCCCTTGTCATCATAATGCTCCAGAATTCTTGTCATTACTATATTCCATGAACGTGTCATCACAATGCTCTATGGCGCTTGTCATCAGAATGCTCCAGAATTCTTCTCATCACAATGTTCCATGACCGTGTCATCACAATGCTCCATCGCCTTTGTCATCAGAATGCTCCAGAATTCTTGTCATCACAATGTTCCATGACCGTGTCATCACAATGCTCCATGGCCCTTGTCATCACAATGCTCCGGAATTCTTCTCATCACATTGTTCCATGACCGTGTCATCACAATGCTCCATGGCCCTTTTCAGCACAATGCTCCAGAATTCCTGTCATCACAATGTTCCATAACCGTGTCATCACAATGCTCCATGGCCCTTGTCAGCACAATGTTCCATGACACTTTTTGTCACAACACTCCATGACCACTCTCATCACAGAGTTCTCTGCCAATATCATCACAATGTTCCTTGTCACCTTTAATCACAATGCTCCATGCCCTTTCATCACAATGCTCCAGAAATCTTGTCATTGCAATCTTCCTTTACCATGTCATCACAATGCTCCATGACCCTTGTCATCACAATGATCCAGAATTCTTCTCATCACAATGTTCCATGACCGTGTCATCACAATGCTCCATGGCCCTTGTCCGCACCATGCTCCAGAATTCTTCTCATCACAATGTTCCATGACCGTGTCATCACAATGCTCCATGGCCCTTGTCATCACAATGCTCCAGAATTCTTGTCATCACACTGTTCCATGACCGTGTCATCACAATGCTCCATGACCCTTGTCATCACAATGCTCCAGAATTCTTGTCATCACAATGTTCCATGGCTGTGTCATCACAATGCTCCATGGCACTTGTCATGACAATGATCCAGAATTCTTCTCATCACAATGTTCCATGACCGTGTCATCACAATGCTCCATGGCCACTGTCATCACAATGCTCCAGAATTCTTGTCATCACAATGTTCCATGGCTGTGTCATCACAATGCTCCATGGCCCTTGTCATCATAATGCTCCAGATTTCTTGTCATGACAATGTTCCATGAGCGTGTCAAAACAATGCTGCATGGCCACTGTCATCACAATGCTCCAGAATTCTTGTCATCACAATGTTCCATGGCCGTGTCATCACAATGCTCCATGGCCCTTGTCATCACAATGCTCCGGAATTCTTCTCATCACATTGTTCCATGACCGTGTCATCACAATGCTCCATGGCCATTGTCATCACAATGCTCCAGAATTCTTGTCATCACAATGTTCCATGGCCGTGTCATCACAATGCTCCATGGCCCTTGTCATGACAATGCCTCAGAATTCTTCTCATCACAATGTTCCATGACCGTGTCATCACAATGCTCCATGACACTTGTCATCACAATGCTCCAGAATTCTTGTCATCACAATGTTCCATGGCTGTGTCATCACAATGCTCCATGGCCCTTGTCATCATAATGCTCCAGAATTCTTGTCATCACAATGTTCCATGACCGTATCATCACAATGCTCCATGGCCCTTGTCAGCACAATGCTCCAGAATTCTTCTCATCACAATGTTCCATGACCGTGTCATCACAATGCTCCATGGCCCTTGTCCGAACAATGCTCCAGAATTCTTGTCATCACAATGTTCCATGACTGTGTCATCACAATGCTCCATGGCCCTTGTCATGACAATGCTCCAGAATTCTTCTCATCACAATGTTCCATGACCGTGTCATCACAATGCTCCATGGCCATTGTCATCACAATGCTCCAGAATTCTTGTCATCACAATGTTCCATGGCTGTGTCATCACAATGCTCCATGGCCCTTGTCATCATAATGCTCCAGATTACTTGTCATGACAATGTTCCATGAGCGTGTCAAAACAATGCTGCATGGCCACTCTCATCACAATGCTCCAGAATTCTTGTCATCACAATGTTCCATGGCCGTGTCATCACAATGCTCCATGGCCCTTGTCATCACAATGCTCCGGAATTCTTCTCATCACATTGTTCCATGACCGTTTCATCACAATGCTCCATGGCCCTTTTCAGCACAATGCTCCAGAATTCCTGTCATCACAATGTTCCAGGACCGTGTCATCACAATGCTCCATGGCCCTTGTCATCACAATGCTCCAGAATTCTTGTCAACACAATGTTCCATACCGTGTCATCACAATGCTCCATGGCCATTGTCATCACAATGCTCCAGAATTCTTGTCATCACAATGTTCCATGGCCGTGTCATCACAATGCTCCATGGCCCTTGTCATGACAATGCCTCAGAATTCTTCTCATCACAATGTTCCATGACCGTGTCATCACAATGCTCCATGACACTTGTCATCACAATGCTCCAGAATTCTTGTCATCACAATGTTCCATGGCTGTGTCATCACAATGCTCCATGGCCCTTGTCATCATAATGCTCCAGAATTCTTGTCATCACAATGTTCCATGACCGTATCATCACAATGCTCCATGGCCCTTGTCAGCACAATGCTCCAGAATTCTTCTCATCACAATGTTCCATGACCGTGTCATCACAATGCTCCATGGCCCTTGTCCGAACAATGCTCCAGAATTCTTGTCATCACAATGTTCCATGACCGTGTCATCACAATGCTCCATGGCCCTTGTCATGACAATGCTCCAGAATTCTTCTCATCACAGTGTTCCATGACCGTGTCAACACAATGCTCCATGGCCACTGTCATCACAATGCTCCAGAATTCTTGTCATCACTATGTTCCATGGCCGTTTCATCACAATGCTCCATGGCCCTTGTCATCATAATGCTCCAGAATTCTTGTCATTACTATATTCCATGAACGTGTCATCACAATGCTCTATGGCGCTTGTCATCAGAATGCTCCAGAATTCTTCTCATCACAATGTTCCATGACCGTGTCATCACAATGCTCCATCGCCTTTGTCATCAGAATGCTCCAGAATTCTTGTCATCACAATGTTCCATGACCGTGTCATCACAATGCTCCATGGCCCTTTTCAGCACAATGCTCCAGAATTCCTGTCATCACAATGTTCCATAACCGTGTCATCACAATGCTCCATGGCCCTTGTCAGCACAATGTTCCATGACACTTTTTGTCACAACACTCCATGACCACTGTCATCACAGAGTTCTCTGCCAATATCATCACAATGTTCCTTGTCACCTTTAATCACAATGCTCCATGCCCTTTCATCACAATGCTCCAGAAATCTTGTCATTGCAATCTTCCTTGACCATGTCATCACAATGCTCCATGACCCTTGTCATCACAATGATCCAGAATTCTTCTCATCACAATGTTCCATGACCGTGTCATCACAATGCTCCATGGCCCTTGTCAGCACCATGCTCCAGAATTCTTCTCATCACAATGTTCCATGACCGTGTCATCACAATGCTCCATGGCCATTGTCATCACAATGCTCCAGAATTCTTGTCATCACAATGTTCCATGGCTGTGTCATCACAATGCTCCATGGTCCTTGTCATCATAATGCTCCAGATTTCTTGTCATGACAAGGTTCCTTGAGCGTGTCAAAACAACGCTGCATGGCCACTGTCATCACAATGCTCCAGAATTCTTGTCATCACAATGTTCCATGGCCGTGTCATCACAATGCTCCATGGCCCTTGTCATCACAATGCTCCGGAATTCTTCTCATCACATTGTTCCATGACCGTTTCATCACAATGCTCCATGGCCCTTTTCAGCACAATGCTCCAGAATTCCTGTCATCACAATGTTCCAGGACCGTGTCATCACAATGCTCCATGGCCCTTGTCATCACAATGCTCCAGAATTCTTGTCAACACAATGTTCCATACCGTGTCATCACAATGCTCCATGGCCATTGTCATCACAATGCTCCAGAATTCTTGTCAACACAATGTTCCATACCGTGTCATCACAATGCTCCATGGCCATTGTCATCACAATGCTCCAGAATTCTTGTCATCACAATGTTCCATGGCCGTGTCATCACAATGCTCCATGGCCCTTGTCATGACAATGCCTCAGAATTCTTCTCATCACAATGTTCCATGACCGTGTCATCACAATGCTCCATGACACTTGTCATCACTATGCTCCAGAATTCTTGTCATCACAATGTTCCATGGCTGTGTCATCACAATGCTCCATGGCCCTTGTCATGACAATGCTCCAGAATTCTTCTCATCACAATGTTCCATGACCGTGTCATCACAATGCTCCATCGCCTTTGTCATCAGAATGCTCCAGAATTCTTGTCATCACAATGTTCCATGACCGTGTCATCACAATGCTCCATGGCCCTTGTCATCACAATGCTCCGGAATTCTTCTCATCACATTGTTCCATGACCGTGTCATCACAATGCTCCATGGCCCTTTTCAGCACAATGCTCCAGAATTCCTGTCATCACAATGTTCCATAACCGTGTCATCACAATGCTCCATGGCCCTTGTCAGCACAATGTTCCATGACACTTTTTGTCACAACACTCCATGACCACTGTCATCACAGAGTTCTCTGCCAATATCATCACAATGTTCCTTGTCACCTTTAATCACAATGCTCCATGCCCTTTCATCACAATGCTCCAGAAATCTTGTCATTGCAATCTTCCTTGACCATGTCATCACAATGCTCCATGACCCTTGTCATCACAATGATCCAGAATTCTTCTCATCACAATGTTCCATGACCGTGTCATCACAATGCTCCATGGCCCTTGTCAGCACCATGCTCCAGAATTCTTCTCATCACAATGTTCCATGACCGTGTCATGACAATGCTCCATGGCCCTTGTCATCACAATGCTCCAGAATTCTTGTCATCACAATGTTCCATGACCGTGTCATCACAATGCTCCATGACCCTTGTCATCACAATGCTCCAGAATTCTTGTCATCACAATGTTCCATGACCGTGTCATCACAATGTTCCATGGCCCTTTTCAGCACAATGCTCCAGAATTCCTGTCATCACAATGTTCCATGACCTTGTCATCACAATGCTCCATGGCGCTTGTCATCACAATGCTCCAGAATTCTTGTCATCACAATGTTCCATACCGTGTCATCACAATGCTGCATGGCCATTGTCATCAGGATGCTCCAGAATTCTTGTCATCACAATGTTCCATGGCCGTGTCATCACAATGCTCCATGGCCCTTGTCATGACAATGCTCCAGAATTCTTCTCATCACAATGTTCCATGACAGTGTCATCACAATGCTCCATGGCCCTTGTCATCACAATGCTCCGGAATTCTTCTCATCACATTGTTCCATGACCGTGTCATCACAATGCTCCATGGCACTTTTCATCACAATGCTCCAGAATTCCTGTCATCACAATGTTCCATGACCGTGTCATCACAATGCTGCATGGCCCTTGTCATCACAATGCTCCAGAATTCTTGTCATCACATTGTTCCATACCGTGTCATCACAATGCTCCATGGCCATTGTCATCACAATGCTCCAGAATTCTTTTCATCACAATGTTCCATGGCCGAGTCATCACAATGCTCCATGGCCCTTGTCATGATAATGCTCCAGAATTCTTCTCATCACAATGTTCCATGACCGTGTCATCACAATGCTCCATGGCCCTTTTCAGCACAATGCTCCAGAATTCCTGTCATCACAATGTTCCATAACCGTGTCATCACAATGCTCCATGGCCCTTGTCAGCACAATGTTCCATGACACTTTTTGTCACAACACTCCATGACCACTGTCATCACAGAGTTCTCTGCCAATATCATCACAATGTTCCTTGTCACCTTTAATCACAATGCTCCATGCCCTTTCATCACAATGCTCCAGAAATCTTGTCATTGCAATCTTCCTTGACCATGTCATCACAATGCTCCATGACCCTTGTCATCACAATGATCCAGAATTCTTCTCATCACAATGTTCGATGACCGTGTCATCACAATGCTCCATGGCCCTTGTCAGCACCATGCTCCAGAATTCTTCTCATCACAATGTTCCATGACCGTGTCATCACAATACTCCATGGCCCTTGTCATCACAATGCTCCAGAATTCTTGTCATCACAATGTTCCATGACTGTGTCATCACAATGCTCCATGACCCTTGTCATCACAATGCTCCAGAATTCTTGTCATCACAATGTTCCATGGCTGTGTCATCACAATGCTCCATGGCCCTTGTCATGACAATGCTCCAGAATTCTTCTCATCACAATGTTCCATGACCGTGTCATCACAATGCTCCATGGCCATTGTCATCACAATGCTCCAGAATTCTTGTCATCACAATGTTCCATGGCTGTGTCATCACAATGCTCCATGGTCCTTGTCATCATAATGCTCCAGATTTCTTGTCATGACAATGTTCCATGAGCGTGTCAAAACAACGCTGCATGGCCACTGTCATCACAATGCTCCAGAATTCTTGTCATCACAATGTTCCATGGCCGTGTCATCACAATGCTCCATGGCCCTTGTCATCACAATGCTCCGGAATTCTTCTCATCACATTGTTCCATGACCGTTTCATCACAATGCTCCATGGCCCTTTTCAGCACAATGCTCCAGAATTCCTGTCATCACAATGTTCCAGGACCGTGTCATCACAATGCTCCATGGCCCTTGTCATCACAATGCTCCAGAATTCTTGTCAACACAATGTTCCATACCATGTCATCACAATGCTCCATGGCCATTGTCATCACAATGCTCCAGAATTCTAGTCATCACAATGTTCCATGGCCGTGTCATCACAATGCTCCATGGCCCTTGTCATGACAATGCCTCAGAATTCTTCTCATCACAATGTTCCATGACCGTGTCATCACAATGCTCCATGACACTTGTCATCACAATGCTCCAGAATTCTTGTCATCACAATGTTCCATGGCTGTGTCATCACAATGCTCCATGGCCCTTGTCATGACAATGCTCCAGAATTCTTCTCATCACAATGTTCCATGACCGTGTCATCACAATGCTCCATCGCCTTTGTCATCAGAATGCTCCAGAATTCTTGTCATCACAATGTTCCATAACCGTGTCATCACAATGCTCCATGGCCCTTGTCATCACAATGCTCCGGAATTCTTCTCATCACATTGTTCCATGACCGTGTCAACACAATGCTCCATGGCCCTTTTCAGCACAATGCTCCAGAATTCCTGTCATCACAATGTTCCATAACCGTGTCATCACAATGCTCCATAGCCCTTGTCAGCACAATGTTCCATGACACTTTTTGTCACAACACTCCATGACCACTGTCATCACAGAGTTCTCTGCCAATATCATCACAATGTTCCTTGTCAACTTTAATCACAATGCTCCATGCCCTTTCATCACAATGCTCCAGAAATCTTGTCATTGCAATCTTCCTTGACCATGTTATCACAATGCTCCATGACCCTTGTCATCACAATGATCCAGAATTCTTCTCATCACAATGTTCCATGACCGTGTCATCACAATGCTCCATGGCCCTTGTCAGCACCATGCTCCAGAATTCTTCTCATCACAATGTTCCATGACCGTGTCATCACAATGCTCCATGGCCCTTGTCATGACAATGTTCCATGAGCGTGTCAAAACAATGCTGCATGGCCACTGTCATCACAATGCTCCAGAATTCTTGTCATCACAATGTTCCATGGCCGTGTCATCACAATGCTCCATGGCCCTTGTCATCACAATGCTCCGGAATTCTTCTCATCACATTGTTCCATGACCGTTTCATCACAATGCTCCATGGCCCTTTTCAGCACAATGCTCCAGAATTCCTGTCATCACAATGTTCCAGGACCGTGTCATCACAATGCTCCATGGCCCTTGTCATCACAATGCTCCAGAATTCTTGTCAACACAATGTTCCATACCGTGTCATCACAATGCTCCATGGCCATTGTCATCACAATGCTCCAGAATTCTTGTCATCACAATGTTCCATGGCCGTGTCATCACAATGCTCCATGGCCCTTGTCATGACAATGCCTCAGAATTCTTCTCATCACAATGATCCATGACCGTGTCATCACAATGCTCCATGACCCTTGTCATCACAATGCTCCAGAATTCTTGTCATCACAATGTTCCATGGCTGTGTCATCACAATGCTCCATGGCCCTTGTCATCATAATGCTCCAGAATTCTTGTCATCACAATGTTCCATGACCGTATCATCACAATGCTCCATGGCCCTTGTCATGACAATGCTCCAGAATTCTTCTCATCACAATGTTCCATGACCGTGTCATCACAATGCTCCATGGCCCTTGTCCGAACAATGCTCCAGAATTCTTGTCATCACAAGGTTCCATGACTGTGTCATCACAATGCTCCATGGCCCTTGTCATGACAATGCTCCAGAATTCTTCTCATCACAATGTTCCATGACCGTGTCATCACAATGCTCCATGGACATTGTCATCACAATGCTCCAGAATTCTTGTCATTACAATGTTCCATGGCCGTGTCATCACAATGCTCCATGGCCCTTGTCACCACAATGCTCCAGAATTCTTGTCATCACAATGTTCCATGACCGTGTCATCACAATGCTCCATGGCCCTTGTCATGACAATGCTCCAGAATTCTTCTCATCACAATGTTCCATGACCGTGTCATCACAATGCTCCATGGCCCTTGTCAGCACAATGCTCCAGAATTCTTCTCATCACAATGTTCCATGACCGTGTCATCACAATGCTCCATGGCCCTTGTCATCACAATGCTCCAGAATCCTTTTCATCACAATGTTCCATACCGTGTCATCACAATGCTCCATGGCCATTGTCATCACAATGCTCCAGAATTCTTCTCATCACAATGTTCCATGACCGTGTCATCACAATGCTCCATGGCCATTGTCATCACAATGCTCCAGAATTCTTGTCATCACAATGTTCCATGGCTGTGTCATCACAATGCTCCATGGCCCTTGTCATCATAATGCTCCAGATTTCTTGTCATGACAATGTTCCATGAGCGTGTCAAAACAATGCTGCATGGCCACTGTCATCACAATGCTCCAGAATTCTTGTCATCACAATGTTCCATGGCCGTGTCATCACAATGCTCCATGGCCCTTGTCATCACAATGCTCCGGAATTCTTCTCATCACATTGTTCCATGACCGTTTCATCACAATGCTCCATGGCCCTTTTCAGCACAATGCTCCAGAATTCCTGTCATCACAATGTTCCAGGACCGTGTCATCACAATGCTCCATGGCCCTTGTCATCACAATGCTCCAGAATTCTTGTCAACACAATGTTCCATACCGTATCATCACAATGCTCCATGGCCATTGTCATCACAATGCTCCAGAATTCTTGTCATCACAATGTTCCATGGCCGTGTCATCACAATGCTCCATGGCCCTTGTCATGACAATGCCTCAGAATTCTTCTCATCACAATGTTCCATGACCGTGTCATCACAATGCTCCATGACCCTTGTCATCACAATGCTCCAGAATTCTTGTCATCACAATGTTCCATGCCTGTGTCATCACAATGCTCCATGGCCCTTGTCATCATAATGCTCCAGAATTCTTGTCATCACAATGTTCCATGACCGTATCATCACAATGCTCCATGGCCCTTGTCATGAAAATGCTCCAGAATTCTTCTCATCACAATGTTCCATGACCGTGTCATCACAATGCTCCATGGCCCTTGTCCGAACAATGCTCCAGAATTCTTGTCATCACAATGTTCCATGACTGTGTCATCACAATGCTCCATGGCCCTTGTCATGACAATGCTCCAGAATTCTTCTCATCACAATGTTCCATGACCGTGTCATCACAATGCTCCATGGCCATTGTCATCACAATGCTCCAGAATTCTTGTCATTACAATGTTCCATGGCCGTGTCATCACAATGCTCCATGGCCCTTGTCACCACAATGCTCCAGAATTCTTGTCATCACAATGTTCCATGACCGTGTCATCACAATGCTCCATGGCCCTTGTCATGACAATGCTCCAGAATTCTTCTCATCACAATGTTCCATGACCGTGTCATCACAATGCTCCATGGCCCTTGTCAGCACAATGCTCCAGAATTCTTCTCATCACAATGTTCCATGACCGTGTCATCACAATGCTCCATGGCCCTTGTCAGCACAATGCTCCAGAATTCTTCTCATCACAATGTTCCATGACCGTGTCATCACAATGCTCCATGGCCCTTGTCATCACAATGCTCCAGAATTCTTTTCATCACAATGTTCCATACCGTGTCATCACAATGCTCCATGGCCATTGTCATCACAATGCTCCAGAATTCTTCTCATCACAATGTTCCATGACCGTGTCATCACAATGCTCCATGGCCATTGTCATCACAATGCTCCAGAATTCTTGTCATCACAATGTTCCATGGCCGTGTCATCAAAATGCTCCATGGCCCTTGTCATCATAATGCTCCAGAATTCTTGTCATCACAATGTTCCATGAGCGTTTCAAAACAATGCTGCATGGCCACTGTCATCACAATGCTCCAGAATTCTTGTCATCACAATGTTCCATGGCCGTGTCATCACAATGCTCCATGGCCCTTGTCATCAAAATGCTCCGGAATTCTTCTCATCACATTGTTCCATGACCGTTTCATCACAATGCTCCATGGCCCTTTTCAGCACAATGCTCCAGAATTCCTGTCATCACAATGTTCCAGGACCGTGTCATCACAATGCTCCATGGCCCTTGTCATGACAATGCCTCAGAATTCTTGTCATCACAATGTTCCATGGCTGTGTCATGACAATGCTACATGGCCCTTGTCATCATAATGCTCCAGAATTCTTGTCATCACAATGTTCCATGACCGTGTCATCACAATGCTCCATGACCCTTGTCATCACAAAGCTCCAGAATTCTTGTCATCACAATGTTCCATGGCTCTGTCATGACAATGCTACATGGCCCTTGTCATCATAATGCTCCAGAATTCTTGTCATCACAATGTTCCATGACCGTATCATCACAATGCTCCATGGCCCTTGTCAGCACAATGCTCCAGAATTCTTCTCATCACAATGTTCCAGGACCGTGTCATCACAATGCTGCATGGCCTTTGTCATCACAATGCTCCAGAATTCTTGTCATCACATTGATCCATACCGTGTCATCACAATGCTCCATGGCCATTGTCATCACAATGCTCCAGAATTCTTGTCATCACAATGTTCCATGGCCGTGTCATCACAATGCTCCATGGCCCTTGTCATGACAATGCTCCAGAATTCTTCTCATCACAATGTTCCATGACCGTGTCAACACAATGCTCCATGGCCACTGTCATCACAATGCTCCAGAATTCTTGTCATCACTATGTTCCATGGCCGTTTCATCACAATGCTCCATGGCCCTTGTCATCATAATGCTCCAGAATTCTTGTCATTACTATATTCCATGAACGTGTCATCACAATGCTCTATGGCGCTTGTCATCAGAATGCTCCAGAATTCTTCTCATCACAATGTTCCATGACCGTGTCATCACAATGCTCCATCGCCTTTGTCATCAGAATGCTCCAGAATTCTTGTCATCACAATGTTCCATGACCGTGTCATCACAATGCTCCATGGCCCTTGTCATCACAATGCTCCGGAATTCTTCTCATCACATTGTTCCATGACCGTGTCATCACAATGCTCCATGGCCCTTTTCAGCACAATGCTCCAGAATTCCTGTCATCACAATGTTCCATAACCGTGTCATCACAATGCTCCATGGCCCTTGTCAGCACAATGTTCCATGACACTTTTTGTCACAACACTCCATGACCACTGTCATCACAGAGTTCTCTGCCAATATCATCACAATGTTCCTTGTCACCTTTAATCACAATGCTCCATGCCCTTTCATCAAAATGCTCCAGAAATCTTGTCATTGCAATCTTCCTTGACCATGTCATCACAATGCTCCATGACCCTTGTCATCACAATGATCCAGAATTCTTCTCATCACAATGTTCCATGACCGTGTCATCACAATGCTCCATTGCCCTTGTCAGCACCATGCTCCAGAATTCTTCTCATCACAATGTTCCATGACCGTGTCATGACAATGCTCCATGGCCCTTGTCATCACAATGCTCCAGAATTCTTGTCATCACAATGTTCCATGACCGTGTCATCACAATGCTCCATGACCCTTGTCATCACAATGCTCCAGAATTCTTGTCATCACAATGTTCCATGACCGTGTCATCACAATGTTCCATGGCCCTTTTCAGCACAATGCTCCAGAATTCCTGTCATCACAATGTTCCATGACCTTGTCATCACAATGCTCCATGGCGCTTGTCATCACAATGCTCCAGAATTCTTGTCATCACAATGTTCCATACCGTGTCATCACAATGCTGCATGGCCATTGTCATCAGGATGCTCCAGAATTCTTGTCATCACAATGTTCCATGGCCGTGTCATCACAATGCTCCATGGCCCTTGTCATGACAATGCTCCAGAATTCTTCTAATCACAATGTTCCATGACAGTGTCATCACAATGCTCCATGGCCCTTGTCATCACAATGCTCCAGAATTCTTCTCATCACATTGTTCCATGACCGTGTCATCACAATGCTCCATGGCACTTTTCATCACAATGCTCCAGAATTCCTGTCATCACAATGTTCCATGACCGTGTCATCACAATGCTGCATGGCCCTTGTCATCACAATGCTCCAGAATTCTTGTCATCACATTGTTCCATACCGTGTCATCACAATGCTCCATGGCCATTGTCATCACAATGCTCCAGAATTCTTGTCATCACAATGTTCCATGGCCGTGTCATCACAATGCTCCATGGCCCTTGTCATGATAATGCTCCAGAATTCTTCTCATCACAATGTTCCATGACCGTGTCATCACAATGCTCCATGGCCCTTGTCATCACAATGCTCCAGAATTCTTGTCATCACAATGTTCCATGACCGTGTCATCAAAATGCTCCATGGCCCTTGTCATGACAATGCTCCAGAATTCTTCTCATCACAGTGTTCCATGACCGTGTCAACACAATGCTCCATGGCCACTGTCATCACAATGCTCCAGAATTCTTGTCATCACTATGTTCCATGGCCGTTTCATCACAATGCTCCATGGCCCTTGTCATCATAATGCTCCAGAATTCTTGTCATTACTATATTCCATGAACGTGTCATCACAATGCTCTATGGCGCTTGTCATCAGAATGCTCCAGAATTCTTCTCATCACAATGTTCCATGACCGTGTCATCACAATTCTCCATGGCCCTTTTCAGCACAATGCTCCAGAATTCCTGTCATCACAATGTTCCATAACCGTGTCATCACAATGCTCCATGGCCCTTGTCAGCACAATGTTCCATGACACTTTTTGTCACAACACTCCATGACCACTGTCATCACAGTGTTCTCTGCCAATATCATCACAATGTTCCTTGTCACCTTTAATCACAATGCTCCATGCCCTTTCATCACAATGCTCCAGAAATCTTGTCATTGCAATCTTCCTTGACCATGTCATCACAATGCTCCATGACCCTTGTCATCACAATGCTCCAGAATTCTTCTCATCACAATGTTCGATTACCGTGTCATCACAATGCTCCATGGCCCTTGTCAGCACCATGCTCCAGAATTCTTCTCATCACAATGTTCCATGACCGTGTCATCACAATGCTCCATGGCCCTTGTCATCACAATGCTCCAGAATTCTTGTCATCACAATGTTCCATGACCGTGTCATCACAATGCTCCATGACACTTGTCATCACAATGCTCCAGAATTCTTGTCATCACAATGTTCCATGGCTGTGTCATCACAATGCTCCATGGCCCTTGTCATGACAATGCTCCAGAATTCTTCTCATCACAATGTTCCATGACCGTGTCATCACAATGCTCCATGGCCATTGTCATCACAATGCTCCAGAATTCTTGTCATCACAATGTTCCATGGCTGTGTCATCACAATGCTCCATGGTCCTTGTCATCATAATGCTCCAGATTTCTTGTCATGACAATGTTCCATGAGCGTGTCAAAACAATGCTGCATGGCCACTGTCATCACAATGCTCCAGAATTCTTGTCATCACAATGTTCCATGGCCGTGTCATCACAATGCTCCATGGCCCTTGTCATCACAATGCTCCAGAATTCTTGTCAACACAATGTTCCATACCGTGTCATCACAATGCTCCATGGCCATTGTCATCACAATGCTCCAGAATTCTTGTCATCACAATGTTCCATGGCCGTGTCATCACAATGCTCCATGGCCCTTGTCATGACAATGCCTCAGAATTCTTCTCATCACAATGTTCCATGACCGTGTCATCACAATGCTCCATGGCCCTTGTCATCACAATGCTCCAGAATTCTTGTCATCACAATGTTCCATGACCGTGTCATCACAATGCTCCATGACCCTTGTCATCACAATGCTCCAGAATTCTTGTCATCACAATGTTCCATGACCGTGTCATCACAATGTTCCATGGCCCTTTTCAGCACAATGCTCCAGAATTCCTGTCATCACAATGTTCCATGACCTTGTCATCACAATGCTCCATGGCGCATGTCATCACAATGCTCCAGAATTCTTGTCATCACAATGTTCCATGACCGTGTCATCACAATGCTCCATCGCCTTTGTCATCAGAATGCTCCAGAATTCTTGTCATCACAATGTTCCATAACCGTGTCATCACAATGCTCCATGGCCCTTGTCATCACAATGCTCCGGAATTCTTCTCATCACATTGTTCCATGACCGTGTCAACACAATGCTCCATGGCCCTTTTCAGCACAATGCTCCAGAATTCCTGTCATCACAATGTTCCATAACCGTGTCATCACAATGCTCCATAGCCCTTGTCAGCACAATGTTCCATGACACTTTTTGTCACAACACTCCATGACCACTGTCATCACAGAGTTCTCTGCCAATATCATCACAATGTTCCTTGTCAACTTTAATCACAATGCTCCATGCCCTTTCATCACAATGCTCCAGAAATCTTGTCATTGCAATCTTCCTTGACCATGTCATCACAATGCTCCATGACCCTTGTCATCACAATGATCCAGAATTCTTCTCATCACAATGTTCCATGACCGTGTCATCACAATGCTCCATGGCCCTTGTCAGCACCATGCTCCAGAATTCTTCTCATCACAATGTTCCATGACCGTGTCATCACAATGCTCCATGGCCCTTGTCATGACAATGTTCCATGAGCGTGTCAAAACAATGCTGCATGGCCACTGTCATCACAATGCTCCAGAATTCTTGTCATCACAATGTTCCATGGCCGTGTCATCACAATGCTCCATGGCCCTTGTCATCACAATGCTCCGGAATTCTTCTCATCACATTGTTCCATGACCGTTTCATCACAATGCTCCATGGCCCTTTTCAGCACAATGCTCCAGAATTCCTGTCATCACAATGTTCCAGGACCGTGTCATCACAATGCTCCATGGCCCTTGTCATCACAATGCTCCAGAATTCTTGTCAACACAATGTTCCATACCGTGTCATCACAATGCTCCATGGCCATTGTCATCACAATGCTCCAGAATTCTTGTCATCACAATGTTCCATGGCCGTGTCATCACAATGCTCCATGGCCCTTGTCATGACAATGCCTCAGAATTCTTCTCATCACAATGTTCCATGACCGTGTCATCACAATGCTCCATGACCCTTTTCATCACAATGCTCCAGAATTCTTGTCATCACAATGTTCCATGGCTGTGTCATCACAATGCTCCATGGCCCTTGTCATCATAATGCTCCAGAATTCTTGTCATCACAATGTTCCATGACCGTGTCATCACAATGCTCCATGGCCCTTGTCATGACAATGCTCCAGAATTCTTCTCATCACAATGTTCCATGACCGTGTCATCACAATGCTCCATGGCCCTTGTCCGAACAATGCTCCAGAATTCTTGTCATCACAATGTTCCATGACTGTGTCATCACAATGCTCCATGGCCCTTGTCATGACAATGCTCCAGAATTCTTCTCATCACAATGTTCCATGACCGTGTCATCACAATGCTCCATGGCCATTGTCATCACAATGCTCCAGAATTCTTGTCATTACAATGTTCCATGGCCGTGTCATCACAATGCTCCATGGCCCTTGTCACCACAATGCTCCAGAATTCTTGTCATCACAATGTTCCATGACCGTGTCATCACAATGCTCCATGGCCCTTGTCATGACAATGCTCCAGAATTCTTCTCATCACAATGTTCCATGACCGTGTCATCACAATGCTCCATGGCCCTTGTCAGCACAATGCTCCAGAATTCTTCTCATCACAATGTTCCATGACCGTGTCATCACAATTCTCCATGGCCCTTGTCATCACAATGCTCCAGAATTCTTTTCATCACAATGTTCCATACCGTGTCATCACAATGCTCCATGGCCATTGTCATCACAATGCTCCAGAATTCTTCTCATCACAATGTTCCATGACCGTGTCATCACAATGCTCCATGGCCATTGTCATCACAATGCTCCAGAATTCTTGTCATCACAATGTTCCATGGCTGTGTCATCACAATGCTCCATGGCCCTTGTCATCATAATGCTCCAGATTTCTTGTCATGACAATGTTCCATGAGCGTGTCAAAACAATGCTGCATGGCCACTGTCATCACAATGCTCCAGAATTCTTGTCATCACAATGTTCCATGGCCGTGTCATCACAATGCTCCATGGCCCTTGTCATCACAATGCTCCGGAATTCTTCTCATCACATTGTTCCATGACCGTTTCATCACAATGCTCCATGGCCCTTTTCAGCACAATGCTCCAGAATTCCTGTCATCACAATGTTCCAGGACCGTGTCATCACAATGCTCCATGGCCCTTGTCATCACAATGCTCCAGAATTCTTGTCAACACAATGTTCCATACCGTGTCATCACAATGCTCCATGGCCATTGTCATCACAATGCTCCAGAATTCTTGTCATCACAATGTTCCATGGCCGTGTCATCACAATGCTCCATGGCCCTTGTCATGACAATGCCTCAGAATTCTTCTCATCACAATGTTCCATGACCGTGTCATCACAATGCTCCATGACCCTTGTCATCACAATGCTCCAGAATTCTTGTCATCACAATGTTCCATGCCTGTGTCATCACAATGCTCCATGGCCCTTGTCATCATAATGCTCCAGAATTCTTGTCATCACAATGTTCCATGACCGTATCATCACAATGCTCCATGGCCCTTGTCATGACAATGCTCCAGAATTCTTCTCATCACAATGTTCCATGACCGTGTCATCACAATGCTCCATGGCCCTTGTCCGAACAATGCTCCAGAATTCTTGTCATCACAATGTTCCATGACTGTGTCATCACAATGCTCCATGGCCCTTGTCATGACAATGCTCCAGAATTCTTCTCATCACAATGTTCCATGACCGTGTCATCACAATGCTCCATGGCCCTTGTCAGCACAATGCTCCAGAATTCTTCTCATCACAATGTTCCATGACCGTGTCATCACAATGCTCCATGGCCCTTGTCATCACAATGCTCCAGAATTCTTTTCATCACAATGTTCCATACCGTGTCATCACAATGCTCCATGGCCATTGTCATCACAATGCTCCAGAATTCTTCTCATCACAATGTTCCATGACCGTGTCATCACAATGCTCCATGGCCATTGTCATCACAATGCTCCAGAATTCTTGTCATCACAATGTTCCATGGCTGTGTCATCACAATGCTCCATGGCCCTTGTCATCATAATGCTCCAGAATTCTTGTCATCACAATGTTCCATGAGCGTGTCAAAACAATGCTGCATGGCCACTGTCATCACAATGCTCCAGAATTCTTGTCATCACAATGTTCCATGGCCGTGTCATCACAATGCTCCATGGCCCTTGTCATCAAAATGCTCCGGAATTCTTCTCATCACATTGTTCCATGACCGTTTCATCACAATGCTCCATGGCCCTTTTCAGCACAATGCTCCAGAATTCCTGTCATCACAATGTTGCAGGACCGTGTCATCACAATGCTCCATGGCCCTTGTCATGACAATGCCTCAGAATTCTTCTCATCACAATGTTCCATGACCGTGTCATCACAATGCTCCATGACCCTTGTCATCACAAAGCTCCTGAATTCTTGTCATCACAATGTTCCATGGCTGTGTCATCACAATGCTACATGGCCCTTGTCATCATAATGCTCCAGAATTCTTGTCATCACAATGTTCCATGACCGTATCATCACAATGCTCCATGGCCCTTGTCAGCACAATGCTCCAGAATTCTTCTCATCACAATGTTTCATGACCGTGTCATCACAATGCTCCATGGCCCTTGTCATCACAATGCTCCAGAATTCTTGTCATCACAATGTTCCATGACCGTGTCATCACAATGCTCCATAGCCCTTGTCATGAAAATGCTACAGAATTCTTCTCATCACAATGTTCCATGACAGTGTCATCACAATGCTCCATGGCCCTTGTCATCACAATGATCCAGAATTCTTCTCATCACATTGTTCCATGACCGTGTCATCACAATGCTCCATGGCACTTTTCATCACAATGCTCCATAATTCCTGTCATCACAATGTTCCATGACCGTGTCATCACAATGCTGCATGGCCTTTGTCATCACAATGCTCCAGAATTCTTGTCATCACATTGTTCCATACCGTGTCATCACAATGCTCCATGGCCATTGTCATCACAATGCTCCAGAATTCTTGTCATCACAATGTTCCATGGCCGTGTCATCACAATGCTCCATGGCCCTTGTCATGATAATGCTCCAGAATTCTTCTCATCACAATGTTCCATGACCGTGTCATCACAATGCTCCATGGCCCTTGTCATCACAATGCTCCAGAATTTTTGTCATCACAATGTTCCATGACCGTGTCATCACAATGCTCCATGGCCCTTGTCATGACAATGCTCCAGAATTCTTCTCATCACAATGTTCCATGACCGTGTCAACACAATGCTCCATGGCCACTGTCATCACAATGCTCCAGAATTCTTGTCATCACTATGTTCCATGGCCGTTTCATCACAATGCTCCATGGCCCTTGTCATCATAATGCTCCAGAATTCTTGTCATTACTATATTCCATGAACGTGTCATCACAATGCTCTATGGCGCTTGTCATCAGAATGCTCCAGAATTCTTCTCATCACAATGTTCCATGACCGTGTCATCACAATGCTCCATCGCCTTTGTCATCAGAATGCTCCAGAATTCTTGTCATCACAATGTTCCATGACCGTGTCATCACAATGCTCCATGGCCCTTGTCATCACAATGCTCCGGAATTCTTCTCATCACATTGTTCCATGACCGTGTCATCACAATGCTCCATGGCCCTTTTCAGCACAATGCTCCAGAATTCCTGTCATCACAATGTTCCATAACCGTGTCATCACAATGCTCCATGGCCCTTGTCAGCACAATGTTCCATGACACTTTTTGTCACAACACTCCATGACCACTGTCATCACAGAGTTCTCTGCCAATATCATCACAATGTTCCTTGTCACCTTTAATCACAATGCTCCATGCCCTTTCATCACAATGCTCCAGAAATCTTGTCATTGCAATCTTCCTTGACCATGTCATCACAATGCTCCATGACCCTTGTCATCACAATGATCCAGAATTCTTCTAATCACAATGTTCCATGACCGTGTCATCACAATGCTCCATTGCCCTTGTCAGCACCATGCTCCAGAATTCTTCTCATCACAATGTTCCATGACCGTGTCATGACAATGCTCCATGGCCCTTGTCATCACAATGCTCCAGAATTCTTGTCATCACAATGTTCCATGACCGTGTCATCACAATGCTCCATGACCCTTGTCATCACAATGCTCCAGAATTCTTGTCATCACAATGTTCCATGACCGTGTCATCACAATGTTCCATGGCCCTTTTCAGCACAATGCTCCAGAATTCCTGTCATCACAATGTTCCATGACCTTGTCATCACAATGCTCCATGGCGCTTGTCATCACAATGCTCCAGAATACTTGTCATCACAATGTTCCATACCGTGTCATCACAATGCTGCATGGCCATTGTCATCAGGATGCTCCAGAATTCTTGTCATCACAATGTTCCATGGCCGTGTCATCACAATGCTCCATGGCCCTTGTCATGACAATGCTCCAGAATTCTTCTCATCACAATGTTCCATGACAGTGTCATCACAATGCTCCATGGCCCTTGTCATCACAATGCTCCGGAATTCTTCTCATCACATTGTTCCATGACCGTGTCATCACAATGCTCCATGGCACTTTTCATCACAATGCTCCAGAATTCCTGTCATCACAATGTTCCATGACCGTGTCATCACAATGCTGCATGGCCCTTGTCATCACAATGCTCCAGAATTCTTGTCATCACATTGTTCCATACCGTGTCATCACAATGCTCCATGGCCATTGTCATCACAATGCTCCAGAATTCTTGTCATCACAATGTTCCATGGCCGTGTCATCACAATGCTCCATGGCCCTTGTCATGATAATGCTCCAGAATTCTTCTCATCACAATGTTCCATGACCGTGACATCACAATGCTCCATGGCCCTTGTCATCACAATGCTCCAGAATTCTTGTCATCACAATGTTCCATGACCGTGTCATCACAATGCTCCATGGCCCTTGTCATGACAATGCTCCAGAATTCTTCTCATCACAGTTTTCCATGACCGTGTCAACACAATGCTCCATGGCCACTGTCATCACAATGCTCCAGAATTCTTGTCATCACTATGTTCCATGGCCGTTTCATCACAATGCTCCATGGCCCTTGTCATCATAATGCTCCAGAATTCTTGTCATTAGTATATTCCATGAACGTGTCATCACAATGCTCTATGGCGCTTGTCATCAGAATGCTCCAGAATTCTTCTCATCACAATGTTCCATGACCGTGTCATCACAATGCTCCATCGCCTTTGTCATCAGAATGCTCCAGAATTCTTGTCATCACAATGTTCCATGACCGTGTCATCACAATGCTCCATGGCCCTTTTCAGCACAATGCTCCAGAATTCCTGTCATCACAGTGTTCCATAACCGTGTCATCACAATGCTCCATGGCCCTTGTCAGCACAATGTTCCATGACACTTTTTGTCACAACACTCCATGACCACTGTCATCACAGAGTTCTCTGCCAATATCATCACAATGTTCCTTGTCACCTTTAATCACAATGCTCCATGCCCTTTCATCACAATGCTCCAGAAATCTTGTCATTGCAATCTTCCTTGACCATGTCATCACAATGCTCCATGGCCCTTGTCATGACAATGCTCCAGAATTCTTCTCATCACAATGTTCCATGACCGTGTCATCACAATGCTCCATGGCCCTTTTCAGCACAATGCTCCAGAATTCTTCTCATCACAATGTTCCATGACCATGTCATCACAATGCTCCATGGCCCTTGTCATCACAATGCTCCAGAATTCTTTTCATCACAATGTTCCATACCGTGTCATCACAATGCTCCATGGCCATTGTCATCACAATGCTCAAGAATTCTTGTCATCACAATGTTCCATGGCCGTGTCATCACAATGCTCCATGGCCCTTGTCATCAAAATGCTCCGGAATTCTTCTCATCACATTGTTCCATGACCGTGTCATCACAATGCTCCCTGGCCCTTTTCAGCACAATGCTCCAGAATTCCTGTCATCACAATGTTCCAGGACCGTGTCATCACAATGCTCCATGGCCCTTGTCATCACAATGCTCCAGAATTCTTGTCATCACAATGCTACATGGCCCTTGTCATCATAATGCTCCAGAATTCTTGTCATCACAATGTTCCATGACCGTGTCATCACAATGTTCCATGACCGTGTCATCACAATGCTGCATGGCCCTTGTCATCACAATGCTCCAGAATTCTTGTCATCACATTGTTCCATACCGTGTCATCACAATGCTCCATGGCCATTGTCATCACAATGCTCCAGAATTCTTGTCATCACAATGTTCCATGGCCGTGTCATCACAATGCTCCATGGCCCTTGTCATGATAATGCTCCAGAATTCTTCTCATCACAATGTTCCATGACCGTGTCATCACAATGCTCCATGGCCCTTGTCATCACAATTCTCCAGAATTCTTGTCATCACAATGTTCCATGACCGTGTCATCACAATGCTCCAAGGCCCTTGTCATGACAATGCTCCAGAATTCTTCTCATCACAATGTTCCATGACCGTGTCAACACAATGCTCCATGGCCACTGTCATCACAATGCTCCAGAATTCTTGTCATCACTATGTTCCATGGCCGTTTCATCACAATGCTCCATGGCCCTTGTCATCATAATGCTCCAGAATTCTTGTCATTACTATATTCCATGAACGTGTCATCACAATGCTCTATGGCGCTTGTCATCAGAATGCTCCAGAATTCTTCTCATCACAATGTTCCATGACCGTGTCATCACAATGCTCCATCGCCTTTGTCATCAGAATGCTCCAGAATTCTTGTCATCACAATGTTCCATGACCGTGTCATCACAATGCTCCATGGCCCTTGTCATCACAATGCTCCGGTATTCTTCTCATCACATTGTTCCATGACCGTGTCATCACAATGCTCCATGGCCGTTTTCAGCACAATGCTCCAGAATTCCTGTCATCACAATGTTCCATAACCGTGTCATCACAATGCTCCATGGCCCTTGTCAGCACAATGTTCCATGACACTTTTTGTCACAACACTCCATGACCACTGTCATCACAGAGTTCTCTGCCAATATCATCACAATGTTCCTTGTCACCTTTAATCACAATGCTCCATGCCCTTTCATCACAATGCTCCAGAAATCTTGTCATTGCCATCTTCCTTGACCATGTCATCACAATGCTCCATGACCCTTGTCATCACAATGATCCAGAATTCTTCTCATCACAATGTTCCATGACCGTGTCATCACAATGCTCCATGGCCCTTGTCAGCACCATGCTCCAGAATACTTCTCATCACAATGTTCCATGACCGTGTCATCACAATGCTCCATCGCCATTGTCATCACAATGCTCCAGAATTCTTGTCATCACAATGTTCCATGGCTGTGTCATCACAATGCTCCATGGCCCTTGTCATCATAATGCTCCAGAATTCTTGTCATCACAATGTTCCATGAGCATGTCAAAACAATGCTGCATGGCCACTGTCATCACAATGCCCCAGAATTCTTGTCATCACAATGTTCCATGGCCGTGTCATCACAATGCTCCATGGCCCTTGTCATCAAAATGCTCTGGAATTCTGCTCATCACATTGTTCCATGACCGTTTCATCACAATGCTCCATGGCCCTTTTCAGCACAATGCTCCAGAATTCCTGTCATCACAATGTTCCAGGACCGTGTCATCACAATGCTCCATGGCCCTTGTCATCACAATGCTCCAGAATTCTTGTCATCACAATGCTCCATGGCCCTTGTCATCATAATGCTCCAGATTTCTTGTCATGACAATGTTCCATGAGCGTGTCAAAACAATGCTGCATGGCCACTGTCATCACAATGCTCCAGAATTCTTGTCATCACAATGTTCCATGGCCGTGTCATCACAATGCTCCATAGCCCTTGTCATCACAATGCTCCGGAATTCTTCTCATCACATTGTTCCATGACCGTTTCATCACAATGCTCCATGGCCCTTTTCAGCACAATGCTCCAGAATTCCTGTCATCACAATGTTCCAGGACCGTGTCATCACAATGCTCCATGGCCCTTGTCATCACAATGCTCCAGAATTCTTGTCAACACAATGTTCCATACCGTGTCATCACAATGCTCCATGGCCATTGTCATCACAATGCTCCAGAATTCTTGTCATCACAATGTTCCATGGCCGTGTCATCACAATGCTCCATGGCCCTTGTCATGACAATGCCTCAGAATTCTTCTCATCACAATGTTCCATGACCGTGTCATCACAATGCTCCATGACCCTTGTCATCACAATGCTCCAGAATTCTTGTCATCACAATGTTCCATGCCTGTGTCATCACAATGCTCCATGGCCCTTGTCATCATAATGCTCCAGAATTCTTGTCATCACAATGTTCCATGACCGTATCATCACAATGCTCCATGGCCCTTGTCATGACAATGCTCCAGAATTCTTCTCATCACAATGTTCCATGACCGTGTCATCACAATGCTCCATGGCCCTTGTCCGAACAATGCTCCAGAATTCTTGTCATCACAATGTTCCATGACTGTGTCATCACAATGCTCCATGGCCCTTGTCATGACAATGCTCCAGAATTCTTCTCATCACAATGTTCCATGACCGTGTCATCACAATGCTCCATGGCCATTGTCATCACAATGCTCCAGAATTCTTGTCATTACAATGTTCCATGGCCGTGTCATCACAATGCTCCATGGCCCTTGTCACCACAATGCTCCAGAATTCTTGTCATCACAATGTTCCATGACCGTGTCATCACAATGCTCCATGGCCCTTGTCATGACAATGCTCCCGAATTCTTCTCATCACAATGTTCCATGACCGTGTCATCACAATGCTCCATGGCCCTTGTCAGCACAATGCTCCAGAATTCTTCTCATCACAATGTTCCATGACCGTGTCATCACAATGCTCCATGGCCCTTGTCATCACAATGCTCCAGAATTCTTTTCATCACAATGTTCCATACCGTGTCATCACAATGCTCCATGGCCATTGTCATCACAATGCTCCAGAATTCTTCTCATCACAATGTTCCATGACCGTGTCATCACAATGCTCCATGGCCATTGTCATCACAATGCTCCAGAATTCTTGTCATCACAATGTTCCATGGCTGTGTCATCACAATGCTCCATGGCCCTTGTCATCATAATGCTCCAGAATTCTTGTCATCACAATGTTCCATGAGCGTGTCAAAACAATGCTGCATGGCCACTCTCATCACAATGCTCCAGAATTCTTGTCATCACAATGTTCCATGGCCGTGTCATCACAATGCTCCATGGCCCTTGTCATCACAATTCTCCAGAATTCTTGTCATCACAATGTTCCATGACCGTGTCATCACAATGCTCCAAGGCCCTTGTCATGACAATGCTCCAGAATTCTTCTCATCACAATGTTCCATGACCGTGTCAACACAATGCTCCATGGCCACTGTCATCACAATGCTCCAGAATTCTTGTCATCACTATGTTCCATGGCCGTTTCATCACAATGCTCCATGGCCCTTGTCATCATAATGCTCCAGAATTCTTGTCATTAGTATATTCCATGAACGTGTCATCACAATGCTCTATGGCGCTTGTCATCAGAATGCTCCAGAATTCTTCTCATCACAATGTTCCATGACCGTGTCATCACAATGCTCCATCGCCTTTGTCATCAGAATGCTCCAGAATTCTTGTCATCACAATGTTCCATGACCGTGTCATCACAATGCTCCATGGCCCTTGTCATCACAATGCTCCGGTATTCTTCTCATCACATTGTTCCATGACCGTGTCATCACAATGCTCCATGGCCCTTTTCAGCACAATGCTCCAGAATTCCTGTCATCACAATGTTCCATAACCGTGTCATCACAATGCTCCATGGCCCTTGTCAGCACAATGTTCCATGACACTTTTTGTCACAACACTCCATGACCACTGTCATCACAGAGTTCTCTGCCAATATCATCACAATGTTCCTTGTCACCTTTAATCACAATGCTCCATGCCCTTTCATCACAATGCTCCAGAAATCTTGTCATTGCCATCTTCCTTGACCATGTCATCACAATGCTCCATGACCCTTGTCATCACAATGATCCAGAATTCTTCTCATCACAATGTTCCATGACCGTGTCATCACAATGCTCCATGGCCCTTGTCAGCACCATGCTCCAGAATACTTCTCATCACAATGTTCCATGACCGTGTCATCACAATGCTCCATCGCCATTGTCATCACAATGCTCCAGAATTCTTGTCATCACAATGTTCCATGGCTGTGTCATCACAATGCTCCATGGCCCTTGTCATCATAATGCTCCAGAATTCTTGTCATCACAATGTTCCATGAGCATGTCAAAACAATGCTGCATGGCCACTGTCATCACAATGCCCCAGAATTCTTGTCATCACAATGTTCCATGGCCGTGTCATCACAATGCTCCATGGCCCTTGTCATCAAAATGCTCCGGAATTCTGCTCATCACATTGTTCCATGACCGTTTCATCACAATGCTCCATGGCCCTTTTCAGCACAATGCTCCAGAATTCCTGTCATCACAATGTTCCAGGACCGTGTCATCACAATGCTCCATGGCCCTTGTCATCACAATGCTCCAGAATTCTTGTCATCACAATGCTCCATGGCCCTTGTCATCATAATGCTCCAGATTTCTTGTCATGACAATGTTCCATGAGCGTGTCAAAACAATGCTGCATGGCCACTGTCATCACAATGCTCCAGAATTCTTGTCATCACAATGTTCCATGGCCGTGTCATCACAATGCTCCATGGCCCTTGTCATCACAATGCTCCGGAATTCTTCTCATCACATTGTTCCATGACCGTTTCATCACAATGCTCCATGGCCCTTTTCAGCACAATGCTCCAGAATTCCTGTCATCACAATGTTCCAGGACCGTGTCATCACAATGCTCCATGGCCCTTGTCATCACAATGCTCCAGAATTCTTGTCAACACAATGTTCCATACCGTGTCATCACAATGCTCCATGGCCATTGTCATCACAATGCTCCAGAATTCTTGTCATCACAATGTTCCATGGCCGTGTCATCACAATGCTCCATGGCCCTTGTCATGACAATGCCTCAGAATTCTTCTCATCACAATGTTCCATGACCGTGTCATCACAATGCTCCATGACCCTTGTCATCACAATGCTCCAGAATTCTTGTCATCACAATGTTCCATGCCTGTGTCATCACAATGCTCCATGGCCCTTGTCATCATAATGCTCCAGAATTCTTGTCATCACAATGTTCCATGACCGTATCATCACAATGCTCCATGGCCCTTGTCATGACAATGCTCCAGAATTCTTCTCATCACAATGTTCCATGACCGTGTCATCACAATGCTCCATGGCCCTTGTCCGAACAATGCTCCAGAATTCTTGTCATCACAATGTTCCATGACTGTGTCATCACAATGCTCCATGGCCCTTGTCATGACAATGCTCCAGAATTCTTCTCATCACAATGTTCCATGACCGTGTCATCACAATGCTCCATGGCCATTGTCATCACAATGCTCCAGAATTCTTGTCATTACAATGTTCCATGGCAGTGTCATCACAATGCTCCATGGCCCTTGTCACCACAATGCTCCAGAATTCTTGTCATCACAATGTTCCATGACCGTGTCATCACAATGCTCCATGGCCCTTGTCATGACAATGCTCCCGAATTCTTCTCATCACAATGTTCCATGACCGTGTCATCACAATGCTCCATGGCCCTTGTCAGCACAATGCTCCAGAATTCTTCTCATCACAATGTTCCATGACCGTGTCATCACAATGCTCCATGGCCCTTGTCATCACAATGCTCCAGAATTCTTTTCATCACAATGTTCCATACCGTGTCATCACAATGCTCCATGGCCATTGTCATCACAATGCTCCAGAATTCTTCTCATCACAATGTTCCATGACCGTGTCATCACAATGCTCCATGGCCATTGTCATCACAATGCTCCAGAATTCTTGTCATCACAATGTTCCATGGCTGTGTCATCACAATGCTCCATGGCCCTTGTCATCATAATGCTCCAGAATTCTTGTCATCACAATGTTCCATGAGCGTGTCAAAACAATGCTGCATGGCCACTGTCATCACAATGCTCCAGAATTCTTGTCATCACAATGTTCCATGGCCGTGTCATCACAATGCTCCATGGCCCTTGTCATCAAAATGCTCCGGAATTCTTCTCATCACATTGTTCCATGACCGTTTCATCACAATGCTCCATGGCCCTTTTCAGCACCATGCTCCAGAATTCCTGTCATCACAATGTTCCAGGACCGTGTCATCACAATGCTCCATGGCCCTTGTCATGACAATGCCTCAGAATTCTTCTCATCACAATGTTCCATGACCGTGTCATCACAATGCTCCATGACCCTTGTCATCACAAAGCTCCAGAATTCTTGTCATCACAATGTTCCATGGCTGTGTCATCACAATGCTACATGGCCCTTGTCATCATAATGCTCCAGAATTCTTGTCATCACAATGTTCCATGACCGTATCATCACAATGCTCCATGGCCCTTGTCAGCACAATGCTCCAGAATTCTTCTCATCACAATGTTCCATGACCGTGTCATCACAATGCTCCATGGCCCTTGTCATCACAATGCTCCAGAATTCTTGTCATCACAATGTTCCATGACCGTGTCATCACAATGCTCCATAGCCCTTGTCATGAAAATGCTACAGAATTCTTCTCATCACAATGTTCCATGACAGTGTCATCACAATGCTCCATGGCCCTTGTCATCACAATGATCCGGAATTCTTCTCATCACATTGTTCCATGACCGTGTCATCACAATGCTCCATGGCACTTTTCATCACAATGCTCCATAATTCCTGTCATCACAATGTTCCATGACCGTGTCATCACAATGCTGCATGGCCTTTGTCATCACAATGCTCCAGAATTCTTGTCATCACATTGTTCCATACCGTGTCATCACAATGCTCCATGGCCATTGTCATCACAATGCTCCAGAATTCTTGTCATCACAATGTTCCATGACCGTGTCATCACAATGCTCCATGGCCCTTGTCATGACAATGCTCCAGAATTCTTCTCATCACAATGTTCCATGACCGTGTCAACACAATGCTCCATGGCCACTGTCATCACAATGCTCCAGAATTCTTGTCATCACTATGTTCCATGGCCGTTTCATCACAATGCTCCATGGCCCTTGTCATCATAATGCTCCAGAATTCTTGTCATTACTATATTCCATGAACGTGTCATCACAATGCTCTATGGCGCTTGTCATCAGAATGCTCCAGAATTCTTCTCATCACAATGTTCCATGACCGTGTCATCACAATGCTCCATCGCCTTTGTCATCAGAATGCTCCAGAATTCTTGTCATCACAATGTTCCATGACCGTGTCATCACAATGCTCCATGGCCCTTGTCATCACAATGCTCCGGAATTCTTCTCATCACATTGTTCCATGACCGTGTCATCACAATGCTCCATGGCCCTTTTCAGCACAATGCTCCAGAATTCCTGTCATCACAATGTTCCATAACCGTGTCATCACAATGCTCCATGGCCCTTGTCAGCACAATGTTCCATGACACTTTTTGTCACAACACTCCATGACCACTGTCATCACAGAGTTCTCTGCCAATATCATCACAATGTTCCTTGTCACCTTTAATCACAATGCTCCATGCCCTTTCATCACAATGCTCCAGAAATCTTGTCATTGCAATCTTCCTTGACCATGTCATCACAATGCTCCATGACCCTTGTCATCACAATGATCCAGAATTCTTCTCATCACAATGTTCCATGACCGTGTCATCACAATGCTCCATTGCCCTTGTCAGCACCATGCTCCAGAATTCTTCTCATCACAATGTTCCATGACCGTGTCATGACAATGCTCCATGGCCCTTGTCATCACAATGCTCCAGAATTCTTGTCATCACAATGTTCCATGACCGTGTCATCACAATGCTCCATGACCCTTGTCATCACAATGCTCCAGAATTCTTGTCATCACAATGTTCCATGACCGTGTCATCACAATGTTCCATGGCCCTTTTCAGCACAATGCTCCAGAATTCCTGTCATCACAATGTTCCATGACCTTGTCATCACAATGCTCCATGGCGCTTGTCATCACAATGCTCCAGAATTCTTGTCATCACAATGATCCATACCGTGTCATCACAATGCTGCATGGCCATTGTCATCAGGATGCTCCAGAATTCTTGTCATCACAATGTTCCATGGCCGTGTCATCACAATGCTCCATGGCCCTTGTCATGACAATGCTGCAGAATTCTTCTCATCACAATGTTCCATGACAGTGTCATCACAATGCTCCATGGCCCTTGTCATCACAATGCTCCGGAATTCTTCTCATCACATTGTTCCATGACCGTGTCATCACAATGCTCCATGGCACTTTTCATCACAATGCTCCAGAATTCCTGTCATCACAATGTTCCATGACCGTGTCATCACAATGCTGCATAGCCCTTGTCATCACAATGCTCCAGAATTCTTGTCATCACATTGTTCCATACCGTGTCATCACAATGCTCCATGGCCATTGTCATCACAATGCTCCAGAATTCTTGTCATCACAATGTTCCATGGCCGTGTCATCACAATGCTCCATGGCCCTTGTCATGATAATGCTCCAGAATTCTTCTCATCACAATGTTCCATGACCGTGTCATCACAATGCTCCATGGCCCTTGTCATCACAATGCTCCAGAATTCTTGTCATCACAATGTTCCATGACCGTGTCATCACAATGCTCCATGGCCCTTGTCATGACAATGCTCCAGAATTCTTCTCATCACAGTTTTCCATGACCGTGTCAACACAATGCTCCATGGCCACTGTCATCACAATGCTCCAGAATTCTTGTCATCACTATGTTCCATGGCCGTTTCATCACAATGCTCCATGGCCCTTGTCATCATAATGCTCCAGAATTCTTGTCATTAGTATATTCCATGAACGTGTCATCACAATGCTCTATGGCGCTTGTCATCAGAATGCTCCAGAATTCTTCTCATCACAATGTTCCATGACCGTGTCATCACAATGCTCCATCGCCTTTGTCATCAGAATGCTCCAGAATTCTTGTCATCACAATGTTCCATGACCGTGTCATCACAATGCTCCATGGCCCTTTTCAGCACAATGCTCCAGAATTCCTGTCATCACAGTGTTCCATAACCGTGTCATCACAATGCTCCATGGCCCTTGTCAGCACAATGTTCCATGACACTTTTTGTCACAACACTCCATGACCACTGTCATCACAGAGTTCTCTGCCAATATCATCACAATGTTCCTTGTCACCTTTAATCACAATGCTCCAGAAATCTTGTCATTGCAATCTTCCTTGACCATGTCATCACAATGCTCCATGACCCTTGTCATCACAATGATCCAGAATTCTTCTCATCACAATGTTCCATGACCGTGTCATCACAATGCTCCATGGCCCTTGTCAGCACCATGCTCCAGAATTCTTGTCATCACAATGTTCCATGACCGTGTCATCACAATGCTCCATGGCCCTTGTCATCACAATGCTCCAGAATTCTTGTCATCACAATGTTCCATGACCGTGTCATCACAATGCTCCATGACCCTTGTCATCACAATGCTCCAGAATTCTTGTCATCACAATGTTCCATGGCTGTGTCATCACAATGCTCCATGGCCCTTGTCAGCACCATGCTCCAGAATTCTTCTCATCACAATGTTCCATGACCGTGTCATCACAATGCTCCATGGCCATTGTCATCACAATGCTCCAGAATTCTTGTCATCACAATGTTCCATGGCTGTGTCATCACAATGCTCCATGGTCCTTGTCATCATAATGCTCCAGATTTCTTGTCATGACAATGTTCCATGAGCGTGTCAAAACAACGCTGCATGGCCACTGTCATCACAATGCTCCAGAATTCTTGTCATCACAATGTTCCATGGCCGTGTCATCACAATGCTCCATGGCCCATGTCATCACAATGCTCCGGAATTCTTCTCATCACATTGTTCCATGACCGTTTCATCACAATGCTCCATGGCCCTTTTCAGCACAATGCTCCAGAATTACTGTCATCACAATGTACCAGGACCGTGTCATCACAATGCTCCATGGCCCTTGTCATCACAATGCTCCAGAATTCTTGTCAACACAATGTTCCATACCATGTCATCACAATGCTCCATGGCCATTGTCATCACAATGCTCCAGAATTCTAGTCATCACAATGTTCCATGGCCGTGTCATCACAATGCTCCATGGCCCTTGTCATGACAATGCCTCAGAATTCTTCTCATCACAATGTTCCATGACCGTGTCATCACAATGCTCCATGACACTTGTCATCACAATGCTCCAGAATTCTTGTCATCACAATGTTCCATGGCTGTGTCATCACAATGCTCCATGGCCCTTGTCATGACAATGCTCCAGAATTCTTCTCATCACAATGTTCCATGACCGTGTCATCACAATGCTCCATCGCCTTTGTCATCAGAATGCTCCAGAATTCTTGTCATCACAATGTTCCATAACCGTGTCATCACAATGCTCCATGGCCCTTGTCATCACAATGCTCCGGAATTCTTCTCATCACATTGTTCCATGACCGTGTCAACACAATGCTCCATGGCCCTTTTCAGCACAATGCTCCAGAATTCCTGTCATCACAATGTTCCATAACCGTGTCATCACAATGCTCCATAGCCCTTGTCAGCACAATGTTCCATGACACTTTTTGTCACAACACTCCATGACCACTGTCATCACAGAGTTCTCTGCCAATATCATCACAATATTCCTTGTCAACTTTAATCACAATGCTCCATGCCCTTTCATCACAATGCTCCAGAAATCTTGTCATTGCAATCTTCCTTGACCATGTTATCACAATGCTCCATGACCCTTGTCATCACAATGATCCAGAATTCTTCTCATCACAATGTTCCATGACCGTGTCATCACAATGCTCCATGGCCCTTGTCAGCACCATGCTCCAGAATTCTTCTCATCACAATGTTCCATGACCGTGTCATCACAATGCTCCATGGCCCTTGTCATGACAATGTTCCATGAGCGTGTCAAAACAATGCTGCATGGCCACTGTCATCACAATGCTCCAGAATTCTTGTCATCACAATGTTCCATGGCCGTGTCATCACAATGCTCCATGGCCCTTGTCATCACAATGCTCCGGAATTCTTCTCATCACATTGTTCCATGACCGTTTCATCACAATGCTCCATGGCCCTTTTCAGCACAATGCTCCAGAATTCCTGTCATCACAATGTTCCAGGACCGTGTCATCACAATGCTCCATGGCCCTTGTCATCACAATGCTCCAGAATTCTTGTCAACACAATGTTCCATACCGTGTCATCACAATGCTCCATGGCCATTGTCATCACAATGCTCCAGAATTCTTGTCATCACAATGTTCCATGGCCGTGTCATCACAATGCTCCATGGCCCTTGTCATTACAATGCCTCAGAATTCTTCTCATCACAATGATCCATGACCGTGTCATCACAATGCTCCATGACCCTTGTCATCACAATGCTCCAGAATTCTTGTCATCACAATGTTCCATGGCTGTGTCATCACAATGCTCCATGGCCCTTGTCATCATAATGCTCCAGAATTCTTGTCATCACAATGTTCCATGACCGTATCATCACAATGCTCCATGGCCCTTGTCATGACAATGCTCCAGAATTCTTCTCATCACAATGTTCCATGACCGTGTCATCACAATGCTCCATGGCCCTTGTCCGAACAATGCTCCAGAATTCTTGTCATCACAATGTTCCATGACTGTGTCATCACAATGCTCCATGGCCCTTGTCATGACAATGCTCCAGAATTCTTGTCATCACAATGTTCCATGACCGTGTCATCACAATGCTCCATGGCCATTGTCATCACAATGCTCCAGAATTCTTGTCATTACAATGTTCCATGGCCGTGTCATCACAATGCTCCATGGCCCTTGTCACCACAATGCTCCAGAATTCTTGTCATCACAATGTTCCATGACCGTGTCATCACAATGCTCCATGGCCCTTGTCATGACAATGCTCCAGAATTCTTCTCATCACAATGTTCCATGACCGTGTCATCACAATGCTCCATGGCCCTTGTCAGCACAATGCTCCAGAATTCTTCTCATCACAATGTTCCATGACCGTGTCATCACAATGCTCCATGGCCCTTGTCATCACAATGCTCCAGAATCCTTTTCATCACAATGTTCCATACCGTGTCATCACAATGCTCCATGGCCATTGTCATCACAATGCTCCAGAATTCTTCTCATCACAATGTTCCATGACCGTGTCATCACAATGCTCCATGGCCATTGTCATCACAATGCTCCAGAATTCTTGTCATCACAATGTTCCATGGCTGTGTCATCACAATGCTCCATGGCCCTTGTCATCATAATGCTCCAGATTTCTTGTCATGACAATGTTCCATGAGCGTGTCAAAACAATGCTGCATGGCCACTGTCATCACAATGCTCCAGAATTCTTGTCATCACAATGTTCCATGGCCGTGTCATCACAATGCTCCATGGCCCTTGTCATCACAATGCTCCGGAATTCTTCTCATCACATTGTTCCATGACCGTTTCATCACAATGCTCCATGGCCCTTTTCAGCACAATGCTCCAGAATTCCTGTCATCACAATGTTCCAGGACCGTGTCATCACAATGCTCCATGGCCCTTGTCATCACAATGCTCCAGAATTCTTGTCAACACAATGTTCCATACCGTATCATCACAATGCTCCATGGCCATTGTCATCACAATGCTCCAGAATTCTTGTCATCACAATGTTCCATGGCCGTGTCATCACAATGCTCCATGGCCCTTGTCATGACAATGCCTCAGAATTCTTCTCATCACAATGTTCCATGACCGTGTCATCACAATGCTCCATGACCCTTGTCATCACAATGCTCCAGAATTCTTGTCATCACAATGTTCCATGCCTGTGTCATCACAATGCTCCATGGCCCTTGTCATCATAATGCTCCAGAATTCTTGTCATCACAATGTTCCATGACCGTATCATCACAATGCTCCATGGCCCTTGTCATGAAAATGCTCCAGAATTCTTCTCATCACAATGTTCCATGACCGTGTCATCACAATGCTCCATGGCCCTTGTCCGAACAATGCTCCAGAATTCTTGTCATCACAATGTTCCATGACTGTGTCATCACAATGCTCCATGGCCCTTGTCATGACAATGCTCCAGAATTCTTCTCATCACAATGTTCCATGACCGTGTCATCACAATGCTCCATGGCCATTGTCATCACAATGCTCCAGAATTCTTGTCATTACAATGTTCCATGGCCGTGTCATCACAATGCTCCATGGCCCTTGTCACCACAATGCTCCAGAATTCTTGTCATCACAATGTTCCATGACCGTGTCATCACAATGCTCCATGGCCCTTGTCATGACAATGCTCCAGAATTCTTCTCATCACAATGTTCCATGACCGTGTCATCACAATGCTCCATGGCCCTTGTCAGCACAATGCTCCAGAATTCTTCTCATCACAATGTTCCATGACCGTGTCATCACAATGCTCCATGGCCCTTGTCAGCACAATGCTCCAGAATTCTTCTCATCACAATGTTCCATGACCGTGTCATCACAATGCTCCATGGCCCTTGTCATCACAATGCTCCAGAATTCTTTTCATCACAATGTTCCATACCGTGTCATCACAATGCTCCATGGCCATTGTCATCACAATGCTCCAGAATTCTTCTCATCACAATGTTCCATGACCGTGTCATCACAATGCTCCATGGCCATTGTCATCACAATGCTCCAGAACTCTTGTCATCACAATGTTCCATGGCCGTGTCATCACAATGCTCCATGGCCCTTGTCATCATAATGCTCCAGAATTCTTGTCATCACAATGTTCCATGAGCGTGTCAAAACAATGCTGCATGGCCACTGTCATCACAATGCTCCAGAATTCTTGTCATCACAATGTTCCATGGCCGTGTCATCACAATGCTCCATGGCCCTTGTCATCAAAATGCTCCGGAATTCTTCTCATCACATTGTTCCATGACCGTTTCATCACAATGCTCCATGGCCCTTTTCAGCACAATGCTCCAGAATTCCTGTCATCACAATGTTCCAGGACCGTGTCATCACAATGCTCCATGGCCCTTGTCATGACAATGCCTCAGAATTCTTCTCATCACAATGTTCTATGACCGTGTCATCACAATGCTCCATGACCCTTGTCATCACAAAGCTCCAGAATTCTTGTCATCACAATGTTCCATGGCTGTGTCATGACAATGCTACATGGCCCTTGTCATCACAATGCTCCAGAATTCTGGTCATCACATTGTTCCATACCGTGTCATCACAATGCTCCATGGCCATTGTCATCACAATGCTCCAGAATTCTTGTCATCACAATGTTCCATGGCCGTGTCATCACAATGCTCCATGGCCCTTGTCATGATAATGCTCCAGAATTCTTCTCATCACAATGTTCCATGACCGTGTCATCACAATGCTCCATGGCCCTTGTCATCACAATGCTCCAGAATTCTTGTCATCACAATGTTCCATGACCGTGTCATCACAATGCTCCATGGCCCTTGTCATGACAATGCTCCAGAATTCTTCTCATCACAATGTTCCATGACCGTGTCAACACAATGCTCCATGGCCACTGTCATCACAATGCTCCAGAATTCTTGTCATCACTATGTTCCATGGCCGTTTCATCACAATGCTCCATGGCCCTTGTCATCATAATGCTCCAGAATTCTTGTCATTACTATATTCCATGAACGTGTCATCACAATGCTCTATGGCGCTTGTCATCAGAATGCTCCAGAATTCTTCTCATCACAATGTACCATGACCGTGTCATCACAATGCTCCATCGCCTTTGTCATCAGAATGCTCCAGAATTCTTGTCATCACAATGTTCCATGACCGTGTCATCACAATGCTCCATGGCCCTTGTCATCACAATGCTCCGGAATTCTTCTCATCACATTGTTCCATGACCGTGTCATCACAATGCTCCATGGCCCTTTTCAGCACAATGCTCCAGAATTCCTGTCATCACAATGTTCCATAACCTTGTCATCACAATGCTCCATGGCCCTTGTCATGACAATGCTCCAGAATTCTTCTCATCACAATGTTCCATGACCGTGTCATCACAATGCTCCATGGCCCTTGTCAGCACAATGTTCCATGACACTTTTTGTCACAACACTCCATGACCACTGTCATCACAGAGTTCTCTGCCAATATCATCACAATGTTCCTTGTCACCTTTAATCACCATGCTCCATGCCCTTTCATCACAATGCTCCAGAAATCTTGTCATCGCAATCTTCCTTGAACATGTCATCACAATGCTCCATGACCCTTGTCATCACAATGATCCAGAATTCTTCTCATCACAATGTTCCATGAACGTGTCATCACAATGCTCCATGGCCCTTGTCAGCACCATGCTCCAGAATTCTTCTCATCACAATGTTCCATGACCGTGTCATCACAATGCTCCATGGCCCTTGTCATCACAATGCTCCAGAATTCTTGTCATCACAATGTTCCATGACCGTGTCATCACAATGCTCCATGACCCTTGTCATCACAATGCTCCAGAATTCTTGTCATCACAATGTTCCATGGCTGTGTCATCACAATGCTCCATGGCCCTTGTCATCATAATGCTCCAGAATTCTTGTCATCACAATGTTCCATGACCGTATCATCACAATGCTCCATGGCCCTTGTCAGCACAATGTTCCATGACACTTTTTATCACAACACTCCATGACCACTGTCATCACAGAGTTCTCTGCCAATATCATCACAATGTTCCTTGTCACCTTTAATCACAATGCTCCATGCCCTTTCATCACAATGCTCCAGAAATCTTGTCATTGCAATCTTCCTTGACCACGTCATCACAATGCTCCATGACCCTTGTCATCACAATGATCCAGAATTCTTCTCATCACAATGTTCCATGACCGTGTCATCACAATGCTCCATGGCCCTTGTCAGCACCATGCTCCAGAATTCTCCTCATCACAATGTTCCATGACCGTGTCATCACAATGCTCCATGGCCCTTGTCATCACAATGCTCCAGAATTCTTGTCATCACAATGTTCCATGACCGTGTCATCACAATGCTCCATGACCCTTGTCATCACAATGCTCCAGAATTATTGTCATCACAATGTTCCATGACCGTGTCATCACAATGCTCCATGGCCCTTTTCAGCACAATGCTCCAGAATTCCTGTCATCACAATGTTCCATGACCTTGTCATCACAATGCTCCATGGCACTTGTCATCACAATGCTTCAGAATTCTTGTCATCACAATGTTCCATACCGTGTCATCACAATGCTGCATGGCCGTTGTCATCACGATGCTCCAGAATTCTTGTCATCACAATGTTCCATGGCCGTGTCATCACAATGCTCCATGGCCCTTGTCATGACAATGCTCCAGAATTCTTCTCATCACAATGTTCCATGACCGTGTCATCACAATGCTCCATGGCCATTGTCATCACAATGCTCCAGAATTCTTGTCATCACAATGTTCCATGGCTGTGTCATCACAATGCTCCATGGCCCTTGTCATCATAATGCTCCAGAATTCTTGTCATCACAATGTTCCATGAGCGTGTCAAAACAATGCTGCATGGCTACTGTCATCACAATGCTCCAGAATTCTTGTCATCACAATGTTCCATGGCCATGTCATCACAATGCTCCATGGCCCTTGTCATCACAATGCTCCGGAATTCTTCTCATCACATTGTTCCATGACCGTTTCATCACAATGCTCCATGGCCCTTTTCAGCACAATGCTCCAGAATTCCTGTCATCACAATGTTCCAGGACCGTGTCATCACAATGCTCCATGGCCCTTGTCTTCACAATGCTCCAGAATACTTGTCAACACAATGTTCCATACCGTGTCATCACAATGCTCCATGGCCCTTGTCATCACAATGCTCCAGAATTCTTGTCATCACAATGTTCCATGACCGTGTCATCACAATGCTCCATGGCCCTTGTCATGACAATGCTACAGAATTCTTCTCATCACAATGTTCCATGACCGTGTCATCACAATGCTCCATGGCCCTTGTCATCACAATGCTCCGGAATTCTTCTCATCACATTGTTCCATGACCGTGTCATCACAATGCTCCATGGCACTTTTCAGCACAATGCTCCAGAATTCCTGTCATCACAATGTTCCATGACCGTGTCATCACAATGCTGCATGGCCCTTCTCATCACAATGCTCCAGAATTCTTGTCATCACATTGTTCCATACCGTGTCATCACAATGCTCCATGGCCATTGTCATCACAATGCTCCAGAATTCTTGTCATCACAATGTTCCATGGCCGTGTCATCACAATGCTCCATGGCCCTTGTCATGATAATGCTCCAGAATTCTTGTCATCACAATGTTCCATGGCCGTGTCATCACAATGCTCCATGGCCCTTGTCATGACAATGCTCCAGAATTCTTCTCATCACAATGTTCCATGACCGTGTCATCACAATGCTCCATGGCCATTGTCATCACAATGCTCCTTAATTCTTGTCATCACAATGTTCCATGACCGTGTCATCACAATGCTCCAGAATTCTTGTCATCACAATGTTCCATGACCGTGTCATCACAATGCTCCATGGCCCTTGTCATCACAATGCTCCAGAATTTTTGTCATCAATATGTTCCATGACCGTGTCATCACAATGCTACATGGCTCTTTTCATCACAATGCTCCAGAATTCTTGTCATCAAAATGTTCCATGAGCGTGTCAAAACAATGCTGCATGGCCACTGTCATCACAATGCTCCAGAATTCTTGTCATCACAATGTTCCATGGCCGTGTCATCACAATGCTCCATGGCCCTTGTCATCATAATGCTCCAGAATTCTTGTCATCACAATGTTCCATGAGCGTGTCAAAACAATGCTGCATGGCCACTGTCATCACAATGCTCCAGAATTCTTGTCATCACAATGCTCCATGGCCCTTGTCATCAAAATGCTCCGGAATTCTTCTCATCACATTGTTCCATGACCGTTTCATCACAATGCTCCATGGCCCTTTTCAGCACAATGCTCCAGAATTCCTGTCATCACAATGTTCCAGGACCGTGTCATCACAATGCTCCATGGCCCTTGTCATCACAATGCTCCAGAATTCTTGTCAACACAATGTTCCATACCGTGTCATCACAATGCTCCAGAATTCTTGTCATCACAATGTTCCATGGCCATGTCATCACAATGCTCCATGGCCCTTGTCATGACAATGCCTCAGAATTCTTCTCATCACAATGTTCCATGACCGTGTCATCACAATGCTCCATGACCCTTGTCATCACAATGCTCCAGAATTCTTGTCATCACAATGTTCCATGGCTGTGTCATCACAATGCTCCATGTCCCTTGTCAGCACAATGCTCCAGAATTCTTCTCATCACAATGTTCCATGACCGTGTCATCACAATGCTCCATGGCCCTTGTCATCACAATGCTCCAGAATTCTTGTCATCACAATGTTCCATGACCGTGTCATCACAATGCTCCATGGCCCTTGTCATGAAAATGCTACAGAATTCTTCTCATCACAATGTTCCATGACAGTGTCATCACAATGCTCCATGGCCCTTGTCATCACAATGCTCCGGAATTCTTCTCATCACATTGTTCCATGACCGTGTCATCACAATGCTCCATGGCACTTTTCATCACAATGCTCCAGAATTCTTGTCATCACTATGTTTCATGGCCGTTTCATCACAATGCTCCATGGCCCTTGTCATCATAATGCTCCAGAATTCTTGTCATTACTATATTCCATGAACGTGTCATCACAATGCTCTATGGCGCTTGTCATCAGAATGCTCCAGAATTCTTCTCATCACAATGTTCCATGACCGTGTCATCACAATGCTCCATCGACTTTGTCATCAGAATGCTCCAGAATTCTTGTCATCACAATGTTCCATGACCGTGTCATCACAATGCTCCATGGCCCTTGTCATCACAATGCTCCGGAATTCTTCTCATCACATTGTTCCATGACCGTGTCATCACAATGCTCCATGGCCCTTTTCAGCACAATGCTCCAGAATTCCTGTCATCACAATGTTCCATAACCGTGTCATCACAATGCTCCATGGCCCTTGTCAGCACAATGTTCCATGACACTTTTTGTCACAACACTCCATGACCACTGTCATCACAGAGTTCTCTGCCAATATCATCACAATGTTCCTTGTCACCTTTAATCACAATGCTCCATGGCCCTTGTCATCACAATGCTCCGGAATTCTTCTCATCACATTGTTCCATGACCGTGTCATCACAATGCTCCATGGCCCTTGTCATCACAATGCTCCAGAATTCTTGTCATCACAATGTTCCATGACCGTGTCATCACAATGCTCCATGGCACTTTTCAGCACAATGCTCCAGAATTCCTGTCATCACAATGTTCCATGACCGTGTCATCACAATGCTGCATGGCCCTTCTCATCACAATGCTCCAGAATTCTTGTCATCACATTGTTCCATACCGTGTCATCACAATGCTCCATGGCCATTGTCATCACAATGCTCCAGAATTCTTGTCATCACAATGTTCCATGGCCGTGTCATCACAATGCTCCATGGCCCTTGTCATGATAATGCTCCAGAATTCTTGTCATCACAATGTTCCATGGCCGTGTCATCACAATGCTCCATGGCCCTTGTCATGACAATGCTCCAGAATTCTTCTCATCACAATGTTCCATGACCGTGTCATCACAATGCTCCATGGCCATTGTCATCACAATGCTCCTTAATTCTTGTCATCACAATGTTCCATGACCGTGTCATCACAATGCTCCAGAATTCTTGTCATCACAATGTTCCATGACCGTGTCATCACAATGCTCCATGGCCCTTGTCATCACAATGCTCCAGAATTTTTGTCATCACTATGTTCCATGACCGTGTCATCACAATGCTACATGGCTCTTTTCATCACAATGCTCCAGAATTCTTGTCATCACAATGTTCCATGGCCGTGTCATCACAATGCTCCATGGCCCTTGTCATCATAATGCTCCAGAATTCTTGTCATCACAATGTTCCATGAGCGTGTCAAAACAATGCTGCATGGCCACTGTCATCACAATGCTCCAGAATTCTTGTCATCACAATGCTCCATGGCCCTTGTCATCAAAATGCTCCGGAATTCTTCTCATCACATTGTTCCATGACCGTTTCATCACAATGCTCCATGGCCCTTTTCAGCACAATGCTCCAGAATTCCTGTCATCACAATGTTCCAGGACCGTGTCATCACAATGCTCCATGGCCCTTGTCATCACAATGCTCCAGAATTCTTGTCAACACAATGTTCCATACCGTGTCATCACAATGCTCCAGAATTCTTGTCATCACAATATTCCATGGCCGTGTCATCACAATGCTCCATGGCCCTTGTCATGACAATGCCTCAGAATTCTTCTCATCACAATGTTCCATGACCGTGTCATCACAATGCTCCATGACCCTTGTCATCACAATGCTCCAGAATTCTTGTCATCACAATGTTCCATGGCTGTGTCATCACAATGCTCCATGTCCCTTGTCAGCACAATGCTCCAGAATTCTTCTCATCACAATGTTCCATGACCGTGTCATCACAATGCTCCATGGCCCTTGTCATCACAATGCTCCAGAATTCTTGTCATCACAATGTTCCAAGACCGTGTCATCACAATGCTCCATGGCCCTTGTCATGAAAATGCTACAGAATTCTTCTCATCACAATGTTCCATGACAGTGTCATCACAATGCTCCATGGCCCTTGTCATCACAATGCTCCGGAATTCTTCTCATCACATTGTTCCATGACCGTGTCATCACAATGCTCCATGGCACTTTTCATCACAATGCTCCAGAATTCCTGTCATCACAATGTTCCATGACCGTGTCATCACAATGCTGCATGGCCCTTGTCATCACAATGCTCCAGAATTCTTGTCATCACAATGTTCCATGAGCGTGTCAAAACAATGCTGCATGGCCACTGTCATGACAATGCTCCAGAATTCTTGTCATCACAATGTTCCATGGCCGTGTCATCACAATGCTCCATGGCCCTTGTCATCACAATGCTCCGGAATTCTTCTCATCACATTGTTCCATGACCGTTTCATCACAATGCTCCATGGCCCTTTTCAGCACAATGCTCCAGAATTCCTGTCATCACAATGTTCCAGGACCGTGTCATCACAATGCTCCATGGCCCTTGTCATCACAATGCTCCAGAATTCTTGTCAACACAATGTTCCATACCGTGTCATCACAATGCTCCATGGCCCTTGTCATCACAATGCTCCAGAATTCTTGTCATCACAATGTTCCATGACCGTGTCATCACAATGCTCCATGGCCCTTGTCATGACAATGCTACAGAATTTTTCTCATCACAATGTTCCATGACCGTGTCATCACAATGCTCCATGGCCCTTGTCATCACAATGCTCCGGAATTCTTCTCATCACATTGTTCCATGACCGTGTCATCACAATGCTCCATGGCACTTTTCAGCACAATGCTCCAGAATTCCTGTCATCACAATGTTCCATGGCCGTGTCATCACAATGCTCCATGGCCCTTGTCATGATAATGCTCCAGAATTCTTGTCATCACAATGTTCCATGGCCGTGTCATCACAATGCTCCATGGCCCTTGTCATGACAATGCTCCAGAATTCTTCTCATCACAATGTTCCATGACCGTGTCATCACAATGCTCCAGAATTCTTGTCATCACAATGTTCCATGACCGTGTCATCACAATGCTCCATGGCCCTTGTCATCACAATGCTCCAGAATTTTTGTCATCACTATGTTCCATGACCGTGTCATCACAATGCTACATGGCTCTTTTCATCACAATGCTCCAGAATTCTTGTCATCAAAATGTTCCATGAGCGTGTCAAAACAATGCTGCATGGCCACTGTCATCACAATGCTCCAGAATTCTTGTCATCACAATGTTCCATGGCCGTGTCATCACAATGCTCCATGGCCCTTGTCATCATAATGCTCCAGAATTCTTGTCATCACAATGTTCCATGAGCGTGTCAAAACAATGCTGCATGGCCACTGTCATCACAATGCTCCAGAATTCTTGTCATCACAATGCTCCATGGCCCTTGTCATCAAAATGCTCCGGAATTCTTCTCATCACATTGTTCCATGACCGTTTCATCACAATGCTCCATGGCCCTTTTCAGCACAATGCTCCAGAATTCCTGTCATCACAATGTTTCAGGACCGTGTCATCACAATGCTCCATGGCCCTTGTCATCACAATGCTCCAGAATTCTTGTCAACACAATGTTCCATACCGTGTCATCACAATGCTCCAGAATTCTTGTCATCACAATGTTCCATGGCCGTGTCATCACAATGCTCCATGGCCCTTGTCATGACAATGCCTCAGAATTCTTCTCATCACAATGTTCCATGACCGTGTCATCACAATGCTCCATGACCCTTGTCATCACAATGCTCCAGAATTCTTGTCATCACAATGTTCCATGGCTGTGTCATCACAATGCTCCATGTCCCTTGTCAGCACAATGCTCCAGAATTCTTCTCATCACAATGTTCCATGACCGTGTCATCACAATGCTCCATGGCCCTTGTCATCACAATGCTCCAGAATTCTTGTCATCACAATGTTCCATGACCGTGTCATCACAATGCTCCATGGCCCTTGTCATGAAAATGCTACAGAATTCTTCTCATCACAATGTTCCATGACAGTGTCATCACAATGCTCCATGGCCCTTGTCATCACAATGCTCCGGAATTCTTCTCATCACATTGTTCCATGACCGTGTCATCACAATGCTCCATGGCACTTTTCATCACAATGCTCCAGAATTCCTGTCATCACAATGTTCCATGACCGTGTCATCACAATGCTGCATGGCCCTTGTCATCACAATGCTCCAGAATTCTTGTCATCACATTGTTCCATACCGTGTCATCACAATGCTCCATGGCCTTTGTCATCACAATGCTCCAGAATTCTTGTCATCACAATGTTCCAGGGCCGTGTCATCACAATGCTCCATGGCCCTTGTCATGATAATGCTCCAGAATTCTTCTCATCACAATGTTCCATGACCGTGTCATCACAATGCTCCATGGCCCTTGTCATCACAATGCTCCAGAATTCTTGTCATCACAATGTTCCATGACCGTGTCATCACAATGCTCCATGGCCCTTGTCATGACAATGCTCCAGAATTCTTCTCATCACAATGTTCCATGACCGTGTCAACACAATGCTCCATGGCCACTCTCATCACAATGCTCCAGAATTCTTGTCATCACTATGTTTCATGGCCGTTTCATCACAATGCTCCATGGCCCTTGTCATCATAATGCTCCAGAATTCTTGTCATTACTATATTCCATGAACGTGTCATCACAATGCTCTATGGCGCTTGTCATCAGAATGCTCCAGAATTCTTCTCATCACAATGTTCCATGACCGTGTCATCACAATGCTCCATCGACTTTGTCATCAGAATGCTCCAGAATTCTTGTCATCACAATGTTCCATGACCGTGTCATCACAATGCTCCATGGCCCTTGTCATCACAATGCTCCGGAATTCTTCTCATCACATTGTTCCATGACCATGTCATCACAATGCTCCATGGCCCTTTTCAGCACAATGCTCCAGAATTCCTGTCATCACAATGTTCCATAACCGTGTCATCACAATGCTCCATGGCCCTTGTCAGCACAATGTTCCATGACACTTTTTGTCACAACACTCCATGACCACTGTCATCACAGAGTTCTCTGCCAATATCATCACAATGTTCCTTGTCACCTTTAATCACAATGCTCCATGGCCCTTGTCATCACAATGCTCCGGAATTCTTCTCATCACATTGTTCCATGACCGTGTCATCACAATGCTCCATGGCGCTTGTCATCACAATGCTCCAGAATTCTTGCCATCACAATGTTCCATACCGTGTCATCACAATGCTGCATGGCCATTGTCATCACGATGCTCCAGAATTCTTGTCATCACAATGTTCCATGGCCGTGTCATCACAATGCTCCATGGCCCTTGTCATGACAATGCTCCAGAATTCTTCTCATCACAATGTTCCATGACCGTGTCATCACAATGCTCCATGGCCATTGTCATCACAATGCTCAAGAATTCTTGTCATCACAATGTTCCATGGCTGTGTCATCACAATGCTCCATGACCCTTGTCATCACAATGCTCCAGAATTCTTGTCATCACAATGTTCCATGGCTGTGTCATCACAATGCTCCATGTCCCTTGTCAGCACAATGCTCCAGAATTCTTCTCATCACAATGTTCCATGACCGTGTCATCACAATGCTCCATGGCCCTTGTCATCACAATGCTCCAGAATTCTTGTCATCACAATGTTCCATGACCGTGTCATCACAATGCTCCATGGCCCTTGTCATGAAAATGCTACAGAATTCTTCTCATCACAATGTTCCATGACAGTGTCATCACAATGCTCCATGGCCCTTGTCATCACAATGCTCCGGAATTCTTCTCATCACATTGTTCCATGACCGTGTCATCACAATGCTCCATGGCACTTTTCATCACAATGCTCCAGAATTCTTGTCATCACTATGTTTCATGGCCGTTTCATCACAATGCTCCATGGCCCTTGTCATCATAATGCTCCAGAATTCTTGTCATTACTATATTCCATGAACGTGTCATCACAATGCTCTATGGCGCTTGTCATCAGAATGCTCCAGAATTCTTCTCATCACAATGTTCCATGACCGTGTCATCACAATGCTCCATCGACTTTGTCATCAGAATGCTCCAGAATTCTTGTCATCACAATGTTCCATGACCGTGTCATCACAATGCTCCATGGCCCTTGTCATCACAATGCTCCGGAATTCTTCTCATCACATTGTTCCATGACCGTGTCATCACAATGCTCCATGGCCCTTTTCAGCACAATGCTCCAGAATTCCTGTCATCACAATGTTCCATAACCGTGTCATCACAATGCTCCATGGCCCTTGTCAGCACAATGTTCCATGACACTTTTTGTCACAACACTCCATGACCACTGTCATCACAGAGTTCTCTGCCAATATCATCACAATGTTCCTTGTCACCTTTAATCACAATGCTCCATGGCCCTTGTCATCACAATGCTCCGGAATTCTTCTCATCACATTGTTCCATGACCGTGTCATCACAATGCTCCATGGCCCTTGTCATCACAATGCTCCAGAATTCTTGTCATCACAATGTTCCATGACCGTGTCATCACAATGCTCCATGGCACTTTTCAGCACAATGCTCCAGAATTCCTGTCATCACAATGTTCCATGACCGTGTCATCACAATGCTGCATGGCCCTTCTCATCACAATGCTCCAGAATTCTTGTCATCACATTGTTCCATACCGTGTCATCACAATGCTCCATGGCCATTGTCATCACAATGCTCCAGAATTCTTGTCATCACAATGTTCCATGGCCGTGTCATCACAATGCTCCATGGCCCTTGTCATGATAATGCTCCAGAATTCTTGTCATCACAATGTTCCATGGCCGTGTCATCACAATGCTCCATGGCCCTTGTCATGACAATGCTCCAGAATTCTTCTCATCACAATGTTCCATGACCGTGTCATCACAATGCTCCATGGCCATTGTCATCACAATGCTCCTTAATTCTTGTCATCACAATGTTCCATGACCGTGTCATCACAATGCTCCAGAATTCTTGTCATCACAATGTTCCATGACCGTGTCATCACAATGCTCCATGGCCCTTGTCATCACAATGCTCCAGAATTTTTGTCATCACTATGTTCCATGACCGTGTCATCACAATGCTACATGGCTCTTTTCATCACAATGCTCCAGAATTCTTGTCATCACAATGTTCCATGGCCGTGTCATCACAATGCTCCATGGCCCTTGTCATCATAATGCTCCAGAATTCTTGTCATCACAATGTTCCATGAGCGTGTCAAAACAATGCTGCATGGCCACTGTCATCACAATGCTCCAGAATTCTTGTCATCACAATGCTCCATGGCCCTTGTCATCAAAATGCTCCGGAATTCTTCTCATCACATTGTTCCATGACCGTTTCATCACAATGCTCCATGGCCCTTTTCAGCACAATGCTCCAGAATTCCTGTCATCACAATGTTCCAGGACCGTGTCATCACAATGCTCCATGGCCCTTGTCATCACAATGCTCCAGAATTCTTGTCAACACAATGTTCCATACCGTGTCATCACAATGCTCCAGAATTCTTGTCATCACAATATTCCATGGCCGTGTCATCACAATGCTCCATGGCCCTTGTCATGACAATGCCTCAGAATTCTTCTCATCACAATGTTCCATGACCGTGTCATCACAATGCTCCATGACCCTTGTCATCACAATGCTCCAGAATTCTTGTCATCACAATGTTCCATGGCTGTGTCATCACAATGCTCCATGTCCCTTGTCAGCACAATGCTCCAGAATTCTTCTCATCACAATGTTCCATGACCGTGTCATCACAATGCTCCATGGCCCTTGTCATCACAATGCTCCAGAATTCTTGTCATCACAATGTTCCAAGACCGTGTCATCACAATGCTCCATGGCCCTTGTCATGAAAATGCTACAGAATTCTTCTCATCACAATGTTCCATGACAGTGTCATCACAATGCTCCATGGCCCTTGTCATCACAATGCTCCGGAATTCTTCTCATCACATTGTTCCATGACCGTGTCATCACAATGCTCCATGGCACTTTTCATCACAATGCTCCAGAATTCCTGTCATCACAATGTTCCATGACCGTGTCATCACAATGCTGCATGGCCCTTGTCATCACAATGCTCCAGAATTCTTGTCATCACAATGTTCCATGAGCGTGTCAAAACAATGCTGCATGGCCACTGTCATGACAATGCTCCAGAATTCTTCTCATCACAATGTTCCATGACCGTGTCATCACAATGCTCCATGGCCCTTGTCATCACAATGCTCCGGAATTCTTCTCATCACATTGTTCCATGACCGTTTCATCACAATGCTCCATGGCCCTTTTCAGCACAATGCTCCAGAATTCCTGTCATCACAATGTTCCAGGACCGTGTCATCACAATGCTCCATGGCCCTTGTCATCACAATGCTCCAGAATTCTTGTCAACACAATGTTCCATACCGTGTCATCACAATGCTCCATGGCCCTTGTCATCACAATGCTCCAGAATTCTTGTCATCACAATGTTCCATGACCGTGTCATCACAATGCTCCATGGCCCTTGTCATGACAATGCTACAGAATTTTTCTCATCACAATGTTCCATGACCGTGTCATCACAATGCTCCATGGCCCTTGTCATCACAATGCTCCGGAATTCTTCTCATCACATTGTTCCATGACCGTGTCATCACAATGCTCCATGGCACTTTTCAGCACAATGCTCCAGAATTCCTGTCATCACAATGTTCCATGGCCGTGTCATCACAATGCTCCATGGCCCTTGTCATGATAATGCTCCAGAATTCTTGTCATCACAATGTTCCATGGCCGTGTCATCACAATGCTCCATGGCCCTTGTCATGACAATGCTCCAGAATTCTTCTCATCACAATGTTCCATGACCGTGTCATCACAATGCTCCAGAATTCTTGTCATCACAATGTTCCATGACCGTGTCATCACAATGCTCCATGGCCCTTGTCATCACAATGCTCCAGAATTTTTGTCATCACTATGTTCCATGACCGTGTCATCACAATGCTACATGGCTCTTTTCATCACAATGCTCCAGAATTCTTGTCATCAAAATGTTCCATGAGCGTGTCAAAACAATGCTGCATGGCCACTGTCATCACAATGCTCCAGAATTCTTGTCATCACAATGTTCCATGGCCGTGTCATCACAATGCTCCATGGCCCTTGTCATCATAATGCTCCAGAATTCTTGTCATCACAATGTTCCATGAGCGTGTCAAAACAATGCTGCATGGCCACTGTCATCACAATGCTCCAGAATTCTTGTCATCACAATGCTCCATGGCCCTTGTCATCAAAATGCTCCGGAATTCTTCTCATCACATTGTTCCATGACCGTTTCATCACAATGCTCCATGGCCCTTTTCAGCACAATGCTCCAGAATTCCTGTCATCACAATGTTCCAGGACCGTGTCATCACAATGCTCCATGGCCCTTGTCATCACAATGCTCCAGAATTCTTGTCAACACAATGTTCCATACCGTGTCATCACAATGCTCCAGAATTCTTGTCATCACAATGTTCCATGGCCGTGTCATCACAATGCTCCATGGCCCTTGTCATGACAATGCCTCAGAATTCTTCTCATCACAATGTTCCATGACCGTGTCATCACAATGCTCCATGACCCTTGTCATCACAATGCTCCAGAATTCTTGTCATCACAATGTTCCATGGCTGTGTCATCACAATGCTCCATGTCCCTTGTCAGCACAATGCTCCAGAATTCTTCTCATCACAATGTTCCATGACCGTGTCATCACAATGCTCCATGGCCCTTGTCATCACAATGCTCCAGAATTCTTGTCATCACAATGTTCCATGACCGTGTCATCACAATGCTCCATGGCCCTTGTCATGAAAATGCTACAGAATTCTTCTCATCACAATGTTCCATGACAGTGTCATCACAATGCTCCATGGCCCTTGTCATCACAATGCTCCGGAATTCTTCTCATCACATTGTTCCATGACCGTGTCATCACAATGCTCCATGGCACTTTTCATCACAATGCTCCAGAATTCCTGTCATCACAATGTTCCATGACCGTGTCATCACAATGCTGCATGGCCCTTGTCATCACAATGCTCCAGAATTCTTGTCATCACATTGTTCCATACCGTGTCATCACAATGCTCCATGGCCTTTGTCATCACAATGCTCCAGAATTCTTGTCATCACAATGTTCCAGGGCCGTGTCATCACAATGCTCCATGGCCCTTGTCATGATAATGCTCCAGAATTCTTCTCATCACAATGTTCCATGACCGTGTCATCACAATGCTCCATGGCCCTTGTCATCACAATGCTCCAGAATTCTTGTCATCACAATGTTCCATGACCGTGTCATCACAATGCTCCATGGCCCTTGTCATGACAATGCTCCAGAATTCTTCTCATCACAATGTTCCATGACCGTGTCAACACAATGCTCCATGGCCACTCTCATCACAATGCTCCAGAATTCTTGTCATCACTATGTTTCATGGCCGTTTCATCACAATGCTCCATGGCCCTTGTCATCATAATGCTCCAGAATTCTTGTCATTACTATATTCCATGAACGTGTCATCACAATGCTCTATGGCGCTTGTCATCAGAATGCTCCAGAATTCTTCTCATCACAATGTTCCATGACCGTGTCATCACAATGCTCCATCGACTTTGTCATCAGAATGCTCCAGAATTCTTGTCATCACAATGTTCCATGACCGTGTCATCACAATGCTCCATGGCCCTTGTCATCACAATGCTCCGGAATTCTTCTCATCACATTGTTCCATGACCATGTCATCACAATGCTCCATGGCCCTTTTCAGCACAATGCTCCAGAATTCCTGTCATCACAATGTTCCATAACCGTGTCATCACAATGCTCCATGGCCCTTGTCAGCACAATGTTCCATGACACTTTTTGTCACAACACTCCATGACCACTGTCATCACAGAGTTCTCTGCCAATATCATCACAATGTTCCTTGTCACCTTTAATCACAATGCTCCATGGCCCTTGTCATCACAATGCTCCGGAATTCTTCTCATCACATTGTTCCATGACCGTGTCATCACAATGCTCCATGGCGCTTGTCATCACAATGCTCCAGAATTCTTGCCATCACAATGTTCCATACCGTGTCATCACAATGCTGCATGGCCATTGTCATCACGATGCTCCAGAATTCTTGTCATCACAATGTTCCATGGCCGTGTCATCACAATGCTCCATGGCCCTTGTCATGACAATGCTCCAGAATTCTTCTCATCACAATGTTCCATGACCGTGTCATCACAATGCTCCATGGCCATTGTCATCACAATGCTCAAGAATTCTTGTCATCACAATGTTCCATGGCTGTGTCATCACAATGCTCCATGGCCCTTGTCATCATAATGCTCCAGAATTCTTGTCATCACAATGTTCCATGAGCGTGTCAAAACAATGCTGCATGGCCACTGTCATGACAATGCTCCAGAATTCTTGTCATCACAATGTTCCATGGCCGTGTCATCACAATGCTCCATGGCCCTTGTCATCACAATGCTCCGGAATTCTTCTCATCACATTGTTCCATGACCGTTTCATCACAATGCTCCATGGCCCTTTTCAGCACAATGCTCCAGAATTCCTGTCATCACAATGTTCCAGGACCGTGTCATCACAATGCTCCATGGCCCTTGTCATCACAATGCTCCAGAATTCTTGTCAACACAATGTTCCATACCGTGTCATCACAATGCTCCATGGCCATTGTCATCACAATGCTCCAGAATTCTTGTCATCACAATGTTCCATGGCTGTGTCATCACAATGCTCCATGGCCCTTGTCATCATAATGCTCCAGAATTCTTGTCATCACAATGTTCCATGACCGTATCATCACAATGCTCCATGGCCCTTGTCAGCACAATGCTCCAGAATTCTTCTCATCACAATGTTCCATGACCGTGTCATCACAATGCTCCATGGCCCTTGTCATCACAATGCTCCAGAATTCTTGTCATCACAATGTTCCATGACCGTGTCATCACAATGCTCCATGGCCCTTGTCAGCACCATGCTCCAGAATTCTTCTCATCACAATGTTCCATGACCGTGTCATCACAATGCTCCATGGCCATTGTCATCACAATTCTCCAGAATTCTTGTCATCACAATGTTCCATGACCGTGTCATCACAATGCTCCAAGGCCATTGTCATCACAATGCTCCAGAATTCTTGTCATCACAATGTTCCATGACCGTGTCATCACAATGCTCCATGGCCCTTGTCATGACAATGCTCCAGAATTCTTCTCATCACAATTTTCCATGACCGTGTCATCACAATGCTCCATGGCCCTTGTCAGCACAATGTTCCATGACACTTTTTGTCACAACACTCCATGACCACTGTCATCACAGAGTTCTCTGCCAATATCATCACAATGTTCCTTGTCACCTTTAATCACCATGCTCCATGCCCTTTCATCACAATGCTCCAGAAATCTTGTCATCGCAATCTTCCTTGAACATGTCATCACAATGCTCCATGACCCTTGTCATCACAATGATCCAGAATTCTTCTCATCACAATGTTCCATGAACGTGTCATCACAATGCTCCATGGCCCTTGTCAGCACCATGCTCCAGAATTCTTCTCATCACAATGTTCCATGACCGTGTCATCACAATGCTCCATGGCCCTTGTCATCACAATGCTCCAGAATTCTTGTCATCACAATGTTCCATGACCGTGTCATCACAATGCTCCATGACCCTTGTCATCACAATGCTCCAGAATTCTTGTCATCACAATGTTCCATGGCTGTGTCATCACAATGCTCCATGGCCGTTGTCATCATAATGCTCCAGAATTCTTGTCATCACAATGTTCCATGACCGTATCATCACAATGCTCCATGGCCCTTGTCAGCACAATGTTCCATGACACTTTTTATCACAACACTCCATGACCACTGTCATCACAGAGTTCTCTGCCAATATCATCACAATGTTCCTTGTCACCTTTAATCACAATGCTCCATGCCCTTTCATCACAATGCTCCAGAAATCTTGTCATTGCAATCTTCCTTGACCACGTCATCACAATGCTCCATGACCCTTGTCATCACAATGATCCAGAATTCTTCTCATCACAATGTTCCATGACCGTGTCATCACAATGCTCCATGGCCCTTGTCAGCACCATGCTCCAGAATTCTCCTCATCACAATGTTCCATGACCGTGTCATCACAATGCTCCATGGCTCTTGTCATCACAATGCTCCAGAATTCTTGTCATCACAATGTTCCATGACCGTGTCATCACAATTCTCCATGACCCTTGTCATCACAATGCTCCAGAATTATTGTCATCACAATGTTCCATGACCGTGTCATCACAATGCTCCATGGCCCTTTTCAGCACAATGCTCCAGAATTCCTGTCATCACAATGTTCCATGACCTTGTCATCACAATGCTCCATGGCGCTTGTCATCACAATGCTTCAGAATTCTTGTCATCACAATGTTCCATACCGTGTCATCACAATGCTGCATGGCCATTGTCATCACGATGCTCCAGAATTCTTGTCATCACAATGTTCCATGGCCGTGTCATCACAATGCTCCATGGCCCTTGTCATGACAATGCTCCAGAATTCTTCTCATCACAATGTTCCATGACCGTGTCATCACAATGCTCCATGGCCATTGTCATCACAATGCTCCAGAATTCTTGTCATCACAATGCTCCATGGCTGTGTCATCACAATGCTCCATGGCCCTTGTCATCATAATGCTCCAGAATTCTTGTCATCACAATGTTCCATGAGCGTGTCAAAACAATGCTGCATGCCACTGTCATCACAATGCTCCAGAATTCTTGTCATCACAATGTTCCATGGCCGTGTCATCACAATGCTCCATGGCCCTTGTCATCACAATGCTCCGGAATTCTTCTCATCACATTGTTCCATGACCGTTTCATCACAATGCTCCATGGCCCTTTTCAGCACAATGCTCCAGAATTCCTGTCATCACAATGTTCCAGGACCGTGTCATCACAATGCTCCATGGCCCTTGTCATCACAATGCTCCAGAATACTTGTCAACACAATGTTCCATACCGTGTCATCACAATGCTCCATGGCCCTTGTCATCACAATGCTCCAGAATTCTTGTCATCACAATGTTCCATGACCGTGTCATCACAATGCTCCATGGCCCTTGTCATGACAATGCTACAGAATTCTTCTCATCACAATGTTCCATGACCGTGTCATCACAATGCTCCATGGCCCTTGTCATCACAATGCTCCGGAATTCTTCTCATCACATTGTTCCATGACCGTGTCATCACAATGCTCCATGGCAATTTTCAGCACAATGCTCCAGAATTCCTGTCATCACAATGTTCCATGACCGTGTCATCACAATGCTGCATGGCCCTTCTCATCACAATGCTCCAGAATTCTTGTCATCACATTGTTCCATACCGTGTCATCACAATGCTCCATGGCCATTGTCATCACAATGCTCCAGAATTCTTGTCATCACAATGTTCCATGGCCGTGTCATCACAATGCTCCATGGCCCTTGTCATCACAATGCTCCAGAATTCTTCTCATCACATTGTTCCATGACCGTGTCATCACAATGCTACATGGCCCTTTTCAGCACAATGCTCCAGAATTCCTGTCATCACAATGTTCCATAACCGTGTCATCACAATGCTCCATGGCCCTTGTCAGCACAATGTTCCATGACACTTTTTGTCACAACACTCCATGACCACTGTCATCACAGAGTTCTCTGCCAATATCATCACAATGTTCCTTGTCACCTTTAATCACCATGCTCCATGCCCTTTCATCACAATGCTCCAGAAATCTTGTCATCGCAATCTTCCTTGAACATGTCATCACAATGCTCCATGACCCTTGTCATCACAATGATCCAGAATTCTTCTCATCACAATGTTCCATGAACGTGTCATCACAATGCTCCATGGCCCTTGTCAGCACCATGCTCCAGAATTCTTCTCATCACAATGTTCCATGACCGTGTCATCACAATGCTCCATGGCCCTTGTCATCACAATGCTCCAGAATTCTTGTCATCACAATGTTCCATGACCGTGTCATCACAATGCTCCATGACCCTTGTCATCACAATGCTCCAGAATTCTTGTCATCACAATGTTCCATGGCTGTGTCATCACAATGCTCCATGGCCCTTGTCATCATAATGCTCCAGAATTCTTGTCATCACAATGTTCCATGACCGTATCATCACAATGCTCCATGGCCCTTGTCAGCACAATGTTCTATGACACTTTTTGTCACAACACTCCATGACCACTGTCATCACAGAGTTCTCTGCCAATATCATTTCAATGTTCCTTGTCACCTTTAATCACAATGCTCCATGCCCTTTCATCACAATGCTCCAGAAATCTTGTCATTGCAATCTTCCTTGACCATGTCATCACAATGCTCCATGACCCTTGTCATCACAATGATCCAGAATTCTTCTCATCACAATGTTCCATGACCGTGTCATCACAATGCTCCATGGCCCTTGTCAGCACCATGCTCCAGAATTCTTCTCATCACAATGTTCCATGACCGTGTCATCACAATGCTCCATGGCCCTTGTCATCACAATGCTCCAGAATTCTTGTCATCACAATGTTCCATGACCGTGTCATCACAATGCTCCATGACCCTTGTCATCACAATGCTCCAGAATTCTTGTCATCACAATGTTCCATGACTGTGTCATCACAATGCTCCATGGCCCTTTTCAGCACAATGCTCCAGCATTCTTGTCCTCACAATGTTCCATACCGTGTCATCACAATGCTGCATGGCCATTGTCATCACGATGCTCCAGAATTCTTGTCATCACAATGTTCCATGGCCGTGTCATCACAATGCTCCATGGCCCTTGTCATGATAATGCTCCAGAATTCTTCTCATCACAATGTTCCATGACCGTGTCATCACAATGATCCATGGCTATTTTCATCACAATGCTCCAGAATTCTTGTCATCACAATGTTCCATGACCGTATCATCACAATGCTCCATGGCCCTTGTCAGCACAATGCTCCAGAATTCTTCTCATCACAATGTTCCATGACCGTGTCATCACAATGCTCCATGGCCCTTGTCATCACAATGCTCCAGAATTCTTGTCATCACAATGTTCCATGACCGTGTCATCACAATGCTCCATGGCCCTTGTCATGACAATGCTCCAGAATTCTTCTCATCACAATGTTCCATGACCGTGTCAACACAATGCTCCATGGCCACTGTCATCACAATGCTCCAGAATTCTTGTCATCACTATGTTCCATGGCCGTTTCATCACAATGCTCCATGGCCCTTGTCATCATAATGCTCCAGAATTCTTGTCATTACTATATTCCATGAACGTGTCATCAAAATGCTCTATGGCGCTTGTCATCAGAATGCTCCAGAATTCTTCTCATCACAATGTTCCATGACCGTGTCATCACAATGCTCCATGGCCCTTGTCATCACAATGCTCCAGAATGCTTGTCATCACAATGTTCCATGACCGTGTCATCACAATGCTCCATGGCCCTTGTCATGACAATGCTACAGAATTCTTCTCATCACAATGTTCCATGACCGTGTCCTCACAATGCTCCATGGCCCTTGTCATCACAATGCTCCGGAATTCTTCTCATCACATTGTTCCATGACCGTGTCATCACAATGCTCCATGGCACTTTTCAGCACAATGCTCCAGAATTCCTCTCATCACAATGTTCCATGACCGTGTCATCACAATGCTGCATGGCCCTTCTCATCACAATGCTCCAGAATTCTTGTCATCACATTGTTCCATACCGTGTCATCACAATGCTCCATGGCCATTGTCATCACAATGCTCCAGAATTCTTGTCATCACAATGTTCCATGGCCGTGTCATCACAATGCTCCATGGCCCTTGTCATGATAATGCTCCAGAATTCTTCTCATCACAATGTTCCATGACCGTGTCATCACAATGATCCATGGCCATTTTCATCACAATGCTCCAGAATTCTTGTCATCACAATGTTCCATGGCTGTGTCATCACAATGCTCCATGGCCCTTGTCATCATAATGCTCCAGAATTCTTGTCATCACAATGTTCCATGACCGTATCATCACAATGCTCCATGGCCCTTGTCAGCACAATGCTCCAGAATTCTTCTCATCACAATGTTCCATGACCGTGTCATCACAATGCTCCAGAATTCTTGTCATCACAATGTTCCATGACCGTGTCATCACAATGCTGCATGGCCCTTCTCATCACAATGCTCCAGAATTCTTGTCATCACATTGTTCCATACCGTGTCATCACAATGCTCCATGGCCATTGTCATCACAATGCTCCAGAATTCTTGTCATCACAATGTTCCATGGCCGTGTCATCACAATGCTCCATGGCCCTTGTCATGATAATGCTCCAGAATTCTTCTCATCACAATGTTCCATGACCGTGTCATCACAATGATCCATGGCCATTTTCATCACAATGCTCCAGAATTCTTGTCATCACAATGTTCCATGACCGTATCATCACAATGCTCCATGGCCCTTGTCAGCACAATGATCCAGAATTCTTCTCATCACAATGTTCCATGACCGTGTCATCACAATGCTCCATGGCCCTTGTCATCACAATGCTCCAGAATTCTTGTCATCACAATGTTCCATGACCGTGTCATCACAATGCTCCATCGCCTTTGTCATCAGAATGCTCCAGAATTCTTGTCATCACAATGTTCCATGACCGTGTCATCACAATGCTCCATGGCCCTTGTCATCACAATGCTCCAGAATTCTTCTCATCACATGGTTCCATGACCGTGTCATCACAATGCTGCATGGCCCTTCTCATCACAATGCTCCAGAATTCTTGTCATCACATTGTTCCATACCGTGTCATCACAATGCTCCATGGCCATTGTCATCACAATGCTCCAGAATTCTTGTCATCACAATGTTCCATGGCCGTGTCATCACAATGCTCCATGGCCCTTGTCATGATAATGCTCCAGAATTCTTCTCATCACAATGTTCCATGACCGTGTCATCACAATGATCCATGGCCATTTTCATCACAATGCTCCAGAATTCTTGTCATCACAATGTTCCATGGCTGTGTCATCACAATGCTCCATGGCCCTTGTCATCATAATGCTCCAGAATTCTTGTCATCACAATGTTCCATGGCCGTATCATCACAATGCTCCATGGCCCTTGTCAGCACAATGCTCCAGAATTCTTCTCATCACAATGTTCCATGACCGTGTCATCACAATGCTCCATGGCCCTTGTCAGCACAATGCTCCAGAATTCTTGTCATCACAATGTTCCATGACCGTGTCATCACAATGCTCCATGGCCCTTGTCATGACAATGCTCCAGAATTCTTCTCATCACAATGATCCATGACCGTGTCAACACAATGCTCCATGGCCACTGTCATCACAATGCTCCAGAATTCTTGTCATCACTATGTTCCATGGCCGTTTCATCACAATGCTCCATGGCCCTTGTCATCATAATGCTCCAGAATTCTTGTCATTACTATATTCCATGAACGTGTCATCAAAATGCTCTATGGCTCTTGTCATCAGAATGCTCCAGAATTCTTCTCATCACAATGTTCCATGACCGTGTCATCACAATGCTCCATCGCCTTTGTCATCAGAATGCTCCAGAATTCTTGTCATCACAATGTTCCATGACCGTGTCATCACAATGCTCCATGGCCCTTGTCATCACAATGCTCCAGAATTCTTCTCATCACATTGTTCCATGACCGTGTCATCACAATGCTCCATGGCCCTTGTCATCACAATGCTCCAGAATTCTTGTCATCACAATGTTCCATGACCGTGTCATCACAATGCTCCATGGCCCTTGTCCGCACAATGCTCCAGAATTCTTGTCATTACAATGTTCCATGACCGTGTCATCACAATGCTCCATGGCCCTTGTCATGACAATGCTCCAGAATTCTTCTCATCACAATGTTCCATGACCGTGTCATCACAATGCTCCATGGCCCTTTTCAGCACAATGCTCCAGAATTCCTGTCATCACAATGTTCCATAACCGTGTCATCACAATGCTCCATGGCCCTTGTCAGCACAATGTTCCATGACACTTTTTGTGACAACACTCCATGAAAACTGTCATCACAGAGTTCTCTGCCAATATCATCACAATGTTCCTTGTCACCTTTAATCACCATGCTCCATGCCCTTTCATCACAATGCTCCAGAAATCTTGTCATCGCAATCTTCCTTGACCATGTCATCACAATGCTCCATGACCCTTGTCATCACAATGATCCAGAATTCTTCTCATCACAATGTTCCATGACCGTGTCATCACAATGCTCCATGGCCCTTGTCAGCACCATGCTCCAGAATTCTTCTCATCACAATGTTCCATGACCGTGTCATCACAATGCTCCATGGCCCTTGTCATCACAATGCTCCAGAATTCTTGTCATCACAATGTTCCATGACCGTGTCATCACAATGCTCCATGGCCCTTTTCATGACAATGATCCGGAATTCTTCTCATCACAATGTTCCATGACCGTGTCATCACAATGCTCCATGGCACTTTTCAGCACAATGCTCCAGAATTCCTGTCATCACAATGTTCCATGACCGTGTCATCACAATGCTGCATGGCCCTTCTCATCACAATGCTCCAGAATTCTTGTCATCAAATTGTTCCATACCGTGTCATCACAATGCTCCATGGCCATTGTCATCACAATGCTCCAGAATTCTTGTCATCACAATGTTCCATGGCCGTGTCATCACAATGCTCCATGGCCCTTGTCATGACAATGCCTCAGAATTCTTCTCATCACAATGTTCCATGACCGTGTCATCACAATGCTCCATGACCCTTGTCATCACAATGCTCCAGAATTCTTGTCATCACAATGTTCCATGGCTGTGTCATCACAATGCTCCATGGCCCTTGTCATCATAATGCTCCAGAATTCTTGTCATCACAATGTTCCATGACCGTATCATCACAATGCTCCATGGCCCTTGTCAGCACAATGCTCCAGAATTCTTCTCATCACAATGTTCCATGACCGTGTCATCACAATGCTCCATGGCCCTTGTCATGACAATGCTCCAGAATTCTTCTCATCACAATGTTCCATGACCGTGTCATCACAATGCTCCATGGCCCTTGTCAGCACAATGCTCCAGAATTCTTGTCATCACAATGTTCCATGGCCGTGTCATGACAGTGCTCCATGGCCCTTGTCATCATAATGCTCCAGAATTCTTGTCATTACTATATTCCATGAACGTGTCATCAAAATGCTCTATGGCGCTTGTCATCAGATTGCTCCAGAATTCTTCTCATCACAATGTTCCATGACCGTGTCATCACAATGCTACATGGCCCTTTTCAGCACAATGCTCCAGAATTCCTGTCATCACAATGTTCCATAACCGTGTCATCACAATGCTCCATGGCCCTTGTCAGCACAATGTTCCATGACACTTTTTGTCACAACACTCCATGACCACTGTCATCACAGAGTTCTCTGCCAATATCATCACAATGTTCCTTGTCACCTTTAATCACCATGCTCCATGCCCTTTCATCACAATGCTCCAGAAATCTTGTCATCGCAATCTTCCTTGACCATGTCATCACAATGCTCCATGACCCTTGTCATCACAATGATCCAGAATTCTTCTCATCACAATGTTCCATGACCGTGTCATCACAATGCTCCATGGCCCTTGTCAGCACCATGCTCCAGAATTCTTCTCATCACAATGTTCCATGACCGTGTCATCACAATGCTCCATGGCCCTTGTCATCACAATGCTCCAGAATTCTTGTCATCACAATGTTCCATGACCGTGTCATCACAATGCTCCATGACCCTTGTCATCACAATGCTCCAGAATTCTTGTCATCACAATGTTCCATGACTGTGTCATCACAATGCTCCATGGCCCTTTTCAGCACAATGCTCCAGCATTCTTGTCATCACAATGTTCCATACCGTGTCATCACAATGCTGCATGGCCATTGTCATCACGATGCTCCAGAATTCTTGTCATCACAATGCTCCATGGCCCTTGTCATGATAATGCTCCAGAATTCTTCTCATCACAATGTTCCATGACCGTGTCATCACAATGATCCATGGCCATTTTCATCACAATGCTCCAGAATTCTTGTCATCAAATTGTTCCATGACCGTATCATCACAATGCTCCATGGCCCTTGTCAGCACAATGCTCCAGAATTCTTCTCATCACAATGTTCCATGACCGTGTCATCACAATGCTCCATGGCCCTTGTCATCACAATGCTCCAGAATTCTTGTCATCACAATGTTCCATGACCGTGTCATCACAATGCTCCATGGCCCTTGTCATGACAATGCTCCAGAATTCTTCTCATCACAATGTTCCATGACCGTGTCAACACAATGCTCCATGGCCACTGTCATCACAATGCTCCAGAATTCTTGTCATCACTATGTTCCATGGCCGTTTCATCACAATGCTCCATGGCCCTTGTCATCATAATGCTCCAGAATTCTTGTCATTACTATATTCCATGAACGTGTCATCAAAATGCTCTATGGCGCTTGTCATCAGAATGCTCCAGAATTCTTCTCATCACAATGTTCCATGACCGTGTCATCACAATGCTCCATGGCCCTTGTCATCACAATGCTCCAGAATGCTTGTCATCACAATGTTCCATGACCGTGTCATCACAATGCTCCATGGCCCTTGTCATGACAATGCTACAGAATTCTTCTCATCACAATGTTCCATGACCGTGTCATCACAATGCTCCAATGCCCTTGTCATCACAATGCTCCGGAATTCTTCTCATCACATTGTTCCATGACCGTGTCATCACAATGCTCCATGGCACTTTTCAGCACAATGCTCCAGAATTCCTCTCATCACAATGTTCCATGACCGTGTCATCACAATGCTGCATGGCCCTTCTCATCACAATGCTCCAGAATTCTTGTCATCACATTGTTCCATACCGTGTCATCACAATGCTCCATGGCCATTGTCATCACAATGCTCCAGAATTCTTGTCATCACAATGTTCCATGGCCGTGTCATCACAATGCTCCATGGCCCTTGTCATGATAATGCTCCAGAATTCTTCTCATCACAATGTTCCATGACCGTGTCATCACAATGATCCATGGCCATTTTCATCACAATGCTCCAGAATTCTTGTCATCACAATGTTCCATGACCGTATCATCACAATGCTCCATGGCCCTTGTCAGCACAATGCTCCAGAATTCTTCTCATCACAATGTTCCATGACCGTGTCATCACAATGCTCCATGGCCCTTGTCATGACAATGCTCCACAATTCTTCTCATCACAATGTTCCATGACCGTGTCATCACAATGCTCCATGGCCCTTGTCAGCACAATGGTCCAGAATTCTTGTCATCACAATGTTCCATGGCCGTGTCATGACAGTGCTCCATGGCCCTTGTCATCATAATGCTCCAGAATTCTTGTCATTACTATATTCCATGAACGTGTCATCAAAATGCTCTATGGCGCTTGTCATCAGATTGCTCCAGAATTCTTCTCATCACAATGTTCCATGACCGTGTCATCACAATGCTACATGGCCCTTTTCAGCACAATGCTCCAGAATTCCTGTCATCACAATGTTCCATAACCGTGTCATCACAATGCTCCATGGCCCTTGTCAGCACAATGTTCCATGACACTTTTTGTCACAACACTCCATGACCACTGTCATCACAGAGTTCTCTGCCAATATCATCACAATGTTCCTTGTCACCTTTAATCACCATGCTCCATGCCCTTTCATCACAATGCTCCAGAAATTTTGTCATCGCAATCTTCCTTGACCATGTCATCACAATGCTCCATGACCCTTGTCATGACAATGATCCAGAATTCTTCTCATCACAATGTTCCATGACCGTGTCATCACAATGCTCCATGGCCCTTCTCAGCACCATGCTCCAGAATTCTTCTCATCACAATGTTCCATGACCGTGTCATCACAATGCTCCATGGCCCTTGTCATCACAATGCTCCAGAATTCTTGTCATCACAATGTTCCATGACCGTGTCATCACAATGCTCCATGACCCTTGTCATCACAATGCTCCAGAATTCTTGTCATCAAAATGTTCCATGACTGTGTCATCACAATGCTCCATGGCCCTTTTCAGCACAATGCTCCAGCATTCTTGTCATCACAATGTTCCATACCGTGTCATCACAATGCTGCATGGCCATTGTCATCACGATGCTCCAGAATTCTTGTCATCACAATGCTCCATGGCCCTTGTCATGATAATGCTCCAGAATTCTTCTCATCACAATGTTCCATGACCGTGTCATCACAATGATCCATGGCCATTTTCATCACAATGCTCCAGAATTCTTGTCATCAAATTGTTCCATGACCGTATCATCACAATGCTCCATGGCCCTTGTCATCATAATGCTCCAGAATTCTTGTCATTACTATATTCCATGAACGTGTCATCAAAATGCTCTATGGCGCTTGTCATCAGAATGCTCCAGAATTCTTCTCATCACAATGTTCCATGACCGTGTCATCACAATGCTCCATGGCCCTTGTCATCACAATGCTCCAGAATGCTTGTCATCACAATGTTCCATGACCGTGTCATCACAATGCTCCATGGCCCTTGTCATGACAATGCTACAGAATTCTTCTCATCACAATGTTCCATGACCGTGTCATCACAATGCTCCAATGCCCTTGTCATCACAATGCTCCGGAATTCTTCTCATCACATTGTTCCATGACCGTGTCATCACAATGCTCCATGGCACTTTTCAGCACAATGCTCCAGAATTCCTCTCATCACAATGTTCCATGACCGTGTCATCACAATGCTGCATGGCCCTTCTCATCACAATGCTCCAGAATTCTTGTCATCACATTGTTCCATACCGTGTCATCACAATGCTCCATGGCCATTGTCATCACAATGCTCCAGAATTCTTGTCATCACAATGTTCCATGGCCGTGTCATCACAATGCTCCATGGCCCTTGTCATGATAATGCTCCAGAATTCTTCTCATCACAATGTTCCATGACCGTGTCATCACAATGATCCATGGCCATTTTCATCACAATGCTCCAGAATACTTGTCATCACAATGTTCCATGACCGTGTCATCACAATGCTCCATGGCCCTTGTCATGACAATGCTCCAGAATTCTTCTCATCACAATGTTCCATGACCGTGTCATCACAATGCTCCATGGCCCTTGTCAGCACAATGCTCCAGAATTCTTGTCATCACAATGTTCCATGACCGTGCCATCACAATGCTCCATGGCCCTTGTCATCATAATGCTCCAGAATTCTTGTCATTACTATATTCCATGAACGTGTCATCAAAATGGTCTATGGCTCTTGTCATCAGAATGCTCCAGAATTCTTCTCATCACAATGTTCCATGACCGTGTCATCACAATGCTCCATCGCCTTTGTCATCAGAATGCTCCAGAATTCTTGTCATCACAATGTTCCATGACCGTGTCATCACAATGCTCCATGGCCCTTGTCATCACAATGCTCCAGAATTCTTCTCATCACATTGTTCCATGACCGTGTCATCACAATGCTCCATGGCCCTTGTCAGCACAATGTTCCATGACACTTTTTGTCACAACACTCCATGACCACAGTCATCACAGAGTTCTCTGTCAATATCATCACAATGTTCCTTGTCACCTTTAATCACAATGCTCCATGGCCCTTGTCCGCACAATGCTCCAGAATTCTTGTCATTACAATGTTCCATGACCGTGTCATCACAATGCTCCATGGCCCTTGTCATGACAATGCTCCAGAATTCTTCTCATCACAATGTTCCATGACCGTGTCATCACAATGCTACATGGCCCTTTTCAGCACAATGCTCCAGAATTCCTGTCATCACAATGTTCCATAACCGTGTCATCACAATGTTCCATGGCCCTTGTCAGCACAATGTTCCATGACACTTTTTGTCACAACACTCCATGACCACTGTCATCACAGAGTTCTCTGCCAATATCATCACAATGTTCCTTGTCACCTTTAATCACCATGCTCCATGCCCTTTCATCACAATGCTCCAGAAATCTTGTCATCGCAATCTTCCTTGACCATGTCATCACAATGCTCCATGACCCTTGTCATCACAATGATCCAGAATTCTTCCCATCACAATGTTCCATGACCATGTCATCACAATGCTCCATGGCCCTTGTCAGCACCATGCTCCAGAATTCTTCTCATCACAATGTTCCATGACCGTGTCATCACAATGCTCCATGGCCCTTGTCATCACAATGCTCCAGAATTCTTGGCATCACAATGTTCCATGACCGTTTCATCACAATGCTCCATGACCCTTGTCATCACAATGCTCCAGAATTCTTGTAATCACAATGTTCCATGGCTGTGTCATCACAATGCTCCATGGCCCTTGTCATCACAATGCTCCAGAATTCTTGTCATCACAATGTTCCATGACCGTGTCATCACAATGCTCCATGGCCCTTTTCATGACAATGCTCCGGAATTCTTCTCATCACAATGTTCCATGACCGTGTCATCACAATGCTCCATGGCACTTTTCAGCACAATGCTCCAGAATTCCTGTCATCACAATGTTCCATGACCGTGTCATCACAATGCTGCATGGCACTTCTCATCACAATGCTCCAGAATTCTTGTCATCAAATTGTTCCATACCGTGTCATCACAATGCTCCATGGCCATTGTCATCACAATGCTCCAGAATTCTTGTCATCACAATATTCCATGGCCGTGTCATCACAATGCTCCATGGCCCTTGTCATGACAATGCCTCAGAATTCTTCTCATCACAATGTTCCATGACCCTGTCATCACAATGCTCCATGACCCTTGTCATCACAATGCTCCAGAAATCTTGTCATCACAATGTTCCATGGCTGTGTCATCACAATGCTCCATGGCCCTTGTCATCATAATGCTCCAGAATTCTTGTCATCACAATGTTCCATGACCGTATCATCACAATGCTCCATGGCCCTTGTCAGCACAATGCTCCAGAATTCTTCTCATCACAATGTTCCATGACCGTGTCATCACAATGCTCCATGGCCCTTGTCATTACAATGCTCCAGAATTCTTGTCATCACAATGATCCATGACCGTGTCATCACAATGCTCCATGGCCCTTGTCATCACAATGCTCCAGTATTCTTGTCATCACAATGTTCCATGACCGTGTCATCACAATGCTCCATGGCCCTTGTCATGACAATGCTCCAGAATTCTTCTCATCACAATGTTCCATGACCGTGTCAACACAATGCTCCATGGCCACTGTCATCACAATGCTCCAGAATTCTTGTCATCACTATGTTCCATGGCCGTTTCATCACAATGCTCCATGGCCCTTGTCATCATAATGCTCCAGAATTCTTGTCATTACTATATTCCATGAACGTGTCATCAAAATGCTCTATGGCGCTTGTCATCAGAATGCTCCAGAATTCTTCTCATCACAATGTTCCATGACCGTGTCATCACAATGCTCCATAGCCCTTGTCATCACAATGCTCCAGAATGCTTGTCATCACAATGTTCCATGACCGTGTCATCACAATGCTCCATGGCCATTGTCATGACAATGCTACAGAATTCTTCTCATCACAATGTTCCATGACCGTGTCCTCACAATGCTCCATGGCCCTTGTCATCACAATGCTCCGGAATTCTTCTCATCACATTGTTCCATGACCGTGTCATCACAATGCTCCATGGCACTTTTCAGCACAATGCTCCAGAATTCCTCTCATCACAATGTTCCATGACCGTGTCATCACAATGCTGCATGGCCCTTCTCATCACAATGCTCCAGAATTCTTGTCATCACATTGTTCCATACCGTGTCATCACAATGCTCCATGGCCATTGTCATCACAATGCTCCAGAATTCTTGTCATCACAATGTTCCATGGCCGTGTCATCACAATGCTCCATGGCCCTTTTCATGATAATGCTCCAGAATTCTTCTCATCACAATGTTCCATGACCGTGTCATCACAATGATCCATGGCCATTTTCATCACAATGCTCCAGAATTCTTGTCATCACAATGTTCCATGGCTGTGTCATCACAATGCTCCATGGCCCTTGTCATCATAATGCTCCAGAATTCTTGTCATCACAATGTTCCATGACCGTATCATCACAATGCTCCATGGCCCTTGTCAGCACAATGCTCCAGAATTCTTCTCATCACAATGTTCCATGACCGTGTCATCACAATGCTCCAGAATTCTTGTCATCACAATGTTCCATGACCGTGTCATCACAATGCTGCATGGCCCTTCTCATCACAATGCTCCAGAATTCTTGTCATCACATTGTTCCATACCGTGTCATCACAATGCTCCATGGCCATTGTCATCACAATGCTCCAGAATTCTTGTCATCACAATGTTCCATGGCCGTGTCATCACAATGCTCCATGGCCCTTGTCATGATAATGCTCCAGAATTCTTCTCATCACAATGTTCCATGACCGTGTCATCACAATGATCCATGGCCATTTTCATCACAATGCTCCAGAATTCTTGTCATCACAATGTTCCATGACCGTATCATCACAATGCTCCATGGCCCTTGTCAGCACAATGCTCCAGAATTCTTCTCATCACAATGTTCCATGACCGTGTCATCACAATGCTCCATTGCCCTTGTCATCACAATGCTCCAGAATTCTTGTCATCACAATGTTCCATGACCGTGTCATCACAATGCTCCATCGCCTTTGTCATCAGAATGCTCCAGAATTCTTGTCATCACAATGTTCCATGACCGTGTCATCACAATGCTCCATGGCCCTTGTCATCACAATGCTCCAGAATTCTTCTCATCACATGGTTCCATGACCGTGTCATCACAATGCTGCATGGCCCTTCTCATCACAATGCTCCAGAATTCTTGTCATCACATTGTTCCATACCGTGTCATCACAATGCTCCATGGCCATTGTCATCACAATGCTCCAGAATTCTTGTCATCACAATGTTCCATGGCCGTGTCATCACAATGCTCCATGGCCCTTGTCATGATAATGCTCCAGAATTCTTCTCATCACAATGTTCCATGACCGTGTCATCACAATGATCCATGGCCATTTTCATCACAATGCTCCAGAATTCTTGTCATCACAATGTTCCATGGCTGTGTCATCACAATGCTCCATGGCCCTTGTCATCATAATGCTCCAGAATTCTTGTCATCACAATGTTCCATGACCGTATCATCACAATGCTCCATGGCCCTTGTCAGCACAATGCTCCAGAATTCTTCTCATCACAATGTTCCATGACCGTGTCATCACAATGCTCCATGGCCCTTGTCAGCACAATGCTCCAGAATTCTTGTCATCACAATGTTCCATGACCGTGTCATCACAATGCTCCATGGCCCTTGTCATGACAATGCTCCAGAATTCTTCTCATCACAATGATCCATGACCGTGTCAACACAATGCTCCATGGCCACTGTCATCACAATGCTCCAGAATTCTTGTCATCACTATGTTCCATGGCCGTTTCATCACAATGCTCCATGGCCCTTGTCATCATAATGCTCCAGAATTCTTGTCATTACTATATTCCATGAACGTGTCATCAAAATGCTCTATGGCTCTTGTCATCAGAATGCTCCAGAATTCTTCTCATCACAATGTTCCATGACCGTGTCATCACAATGCTCCATCGCCTTTGTCATCAGAATGCTCCAGAATTCTTGTCATCACAATGTTCCATGACCGTGTCATCACAATGCTCCATGGCCCTTGTCATCACAATGCTCCAGAATTCTTCTCATCACATTGTTCCATGACCGTGTCATCACAATGCTCCATGGCCCTTGTCAGCACAATGTTCCATGACACTTTTTGTCACAACACTCCATGACCACTGTCATCACAGAGTTCTCTGTCAATATCATCACAATGTTCCTTGTCACCTTTAATCACAATGCTCCATGGCCCTTGTCCGCACAATGCTCCAGAATTCTTGTCATCACAATGTTCCATGACCGTGTCATCACAATGCTCCATGACCCTTGTCATCACAATGCTCCAGAATTCTTGTAATCACAATGTTCCATGGCTGTGTCATCACAATGCTCCATGGCCCTTGTCATCATAATGCTCCAGAATTCTTGTCATCACAATGTTCCATGACCGTATCATCACAATGCTCCATGGCCCTTGTCAGCACAATGCTCCAGAATTCTTCTCATCACAATGTTCCATGACCGTGTCATCACAATGCTCCATGGCCCTTGTCATCACAATGCTCCAGAATTCTTGTCATCACAATGTTCCATGACCGTGTCATCACAATGCTCCATGGCCCTTTTCATGACAATGATCCGGAATTCTTCTCATCACAATGTTCCATGACCGTGTCATCACAATGCTCCATGGCACTTTTCAGCACAATGCTCCAGAATTCCTGTCATCACAATGTTCCATGACCGTGTCATCACAATGCTGCATGGCCCTTCTCATCACAATGCTCCAGAATTCTTGTCATCAAATTGTTCCATACCGTGTCATCACAATGCTCCATGGCCATTGTCATCACAATGCTCCAGAATTATTGTCATCACAATGTTCCATGGCCGTGTCATCACAATGCTCCATGGCCCTTGTCATGACAATGCCTCAGAATTCTTCTCATCACAATGTTCCATGACCGTGTCATCACAATGCTCCATGACCCTTGTCATCACAATGCTCCAGAATTCTTGTCATCACAATGTTCCATGGCTGTGTCATCACAATGCTCCATGGCCCTTGTCATCATAATGCTCCAGAATTCTTGTCATCACAATGTTCCATGACCGTATCATCACAATGCTCCATGGCCCTTGTCAGCACAATGCTCCAGAATTCTTCTCATCACAATGTTCCATGACCGTGTCATCACAATGCTCCATGGCCCTTGTCATGACAATGCTCCAGAATTCTTCTCATCACAATGTTCCATGACCGTGTCATCACAATGCTCCATGGCCCTTGTCAGCACAATGCTCCAGAATTCTTGTCATCACAATGTTCCATGGCCGTGTCATGACAGTGCTCCATGGCCCTTGTCATCATAATGCTCCAGAATTCTTGTCATTACTATATTCCATGAACGTGTCATCAAAATGCTCTATGGCGCTTGTCATCAGATTGCTCCAGAATTCTTCTCATCACAATGTTCCATGACCGTGTCATCACAATGCTACATGGCCCTTTTCAGCACAATGCTCCAGAATTCCTGTCATCACAATGTTCCATAACCGTGTCATCACAATGCTCCATGGCCCTTGTCAGCACAATGTTCCATGACACTTTTTGTCACAACACTCCATGACCACTGTCATCACAGAGTTCTCTGCCAATATCATCACAATGTTTCTTGTCACCTTTAATCACCATGCTCCATGCCCTTTCATCACAATGCTCCAGAAATCTTGTCATCGCAATCTTCCTTGACCATGTCATCACAATGCTCCATGACCCTTGTCATCACAATGATCCAGAATTCTTCTCATCACAATGTTCCATGACCGTGTCATCACAATGCTCCATGGCCCTTGTCAGCACCATGCTCCAGAATTCTTCTCATCACAATGTTCCATGACCGTGTCATCACAATGCTCCATGGCCCTTGTCATCACAATGCTCCAGAATTCTTGTCATCACAATGTTCCATGACCGTGTCATCACAATGCTCCATGACCCTTGTCATCACAATGCTCCAGAATTCTTGTCATCACAATGTTCCATGACTGTGTCATCACAATGCTCCATGGCCCTTTTCAGCACAATGCTCCAGCATTCTTGTCATCACAATGTTCCATACCGTGTCATCACAATGCTGCATGGCCATTGTCATCACGATGCTCCAGAATTCTTGTCATCACAATGCTCCATGGCCCTTGTCATGATAATGCTCCAGAATTCTTCTCATCACAATGTTCCATGACCGTGTCATCACAATGATCCATGGACATTTTCATCACAATGCTCCAGAATTCTTGTCATCAAATTGTTCCATGACCGTATCATCACAATGCTCCATGGCCCTTGTCAGCACAATGCTCCAGAATTCTTCTCATCACAATGTTCCATGACCGTGTCATCACAATGCTCCATGGCCCTTGTCATCACAATGCTCCAGAATTCTTGTCATCACAATGTTCCATGACCGTGTCATCACAATGCTCCATGGCCCTTGTCATGACAATGCTCCAGAATTCTTCTCATCACAATGTTCCATGACCGTGTCAACACAATGCTCCATGGCCACTGTCATCACAATGCTCCAGAATTCTTGTCATCACTATGTTCCATGGCCGTTTCATCACAATGCTCCATGGCCCTTGTCATCATAATGCTCCAGAATTCTTGTCATTACTATATTCCATGAACGTGTCATCAAAATGCTCTATGGCGCTTGTCATCAGAATGCTCCAGAATTCTTCTCATCACAATGTTCCATGACCGTGTCATCACAATGCTCCATGGCCCTTGTCATCACAATGCTCCAGAATGCTTGTCATCACAATGTTCCATGACCGTGTCATCACAATGCTCCATGGCCCTTGTCATGACAATGCTCCAGAATTCTTCTCATCACAATGTTCCATGACCGTGTCATCACAATGCTACATGGCCCTTTTCAGCACAATGCTCCAGAATTCCTGTCATCACAATGTTCCATAACCGTGTCATCACAATGTTCCATGGCCCTTGTCAGCACAATGTTCCATGACACTTTTTGTCACAACACTCCATGACCACTGTCATCACAGAGTTCTCTGCCAATATCATCACAATGTTCCTTGTCACCTTTAATCACCATGCTCCATGCCCTTTCATCACAATGCTCCAGAAATCTTGTCATCGCAATCTTCCTTGACCATGTCATCACAATGCTCCATGACCCTTGTCATCACAATGATCCAGAATTCTTCCCATCACAATGTTCCATGACCATGTCATCACAATGCTCCATGGCCCTTGTCAGCACCATGCTCCAGAATTCTTCTCATCACAATGTTCCATGACCGTGTCATCACAATGCTCCATGGCCCTTGTCATCACAATGCTCCAGAATTCTTGGCATCACAATGTTCCATGACCGTGTCATCACAATGCTCCATGACCCTTGTCATCACAATGCTCCAGAATTCTTGTAATCACAATGTTCCATGGCTGTGTCATCACAATGCTCCATGGCCCTTGTCATCACAATGCTCCAGAATTCTTGTCATCACAATGTTCCATGACCGTGTCATCACAATGCTCCATGGCCCTTTTCATGACAATGCTCCGGAATTCTTCTCATCACAATGTTCCATGACCGTGTCATCACAATGCTCCATGGCACTTTTCAGCACAATGCTCCAGAATTCCTGTCATCACAATGTTCCATGACCGTGTCATCACAATGCTGCATGGCACTTCTCATCACAATGCTCCAGAATTCTTGTCATCAAATTGTTCCATACCGTGTCATCACAATGCTCCATGGCCATTGTCATCACAATGCTCCAGAATTCTTGTCATCACAATATTCCATGGCCGTGTCATCACAATGCTCCATGGCCCTTGTCATGACAATGCCTCAGAATTCTTCTCATCACAATGTTCCATGACCCTGTCATCACAATGCTCCATGACCCTTGTCATCACAATGCTCCAGAATTCTTGTCATCACAATGTTCCATGGCTGTGTCATCACAATGCTCCATGGCCCTTGTCATCATAATGCTCCAGAATTCTTGTCATCACAATGTTCCATGACCGTATCATCACAATGCTCCATGGCCCTTGTCAGCACAATGCTCCAGAATTCTTCTCATCACAATGTTCCATGACCGTGTCATCACAATGCTCCATGGCCCTTGTCATGACAATGCTCCAGAATTCTTCTCATCACAATGTTCCATGACCGTGTCATCACAATGCTCCATGGCCCTTGTCAGCACAATGCTCCAGAATTCTTGTCATCACAATGTTCCAAGGCCGAGTCATCACAATGCTCCATGGCCCTTGTCATCATAATGCTCCAGAATTCTTCTCATCACAATGTTCCATGGCCGTGTCATGACAGTGCTCCATGGCCCTTGTCATCATAATGCTCCAGAATTCTTGTCATTACTATATTCCATGAACGTGTCATCAAAATGCTCTATGGCGCTTATCATCAGAATGCTCCAGAATTCTTCTCATCACAATGTTCCATGACCGTGTCATCACAATGCTACATGGCCCTTTTCAGCACAATGCTCCAGAATTCCTGTCATCACAATGTTCCATAACCGTGTCATCACAATGCTCCATGGCCCTTGTCAGCACAATGTTCCATGACACTTTTTGTCACAACACTCCATGACCACTGTCATCACAGAGTTCTCTGCCAATATCATCACAATGTTCCTTGTCACCTTTAATCACCATGCTCCATGCCCTTTCATCACAATGCTCCAGAAATCTTGTCATCGCAATCTTCCTTGACCATGTCATCACAATGCTCCATGACCCTTGTCATGACAATGATCCAGAATTCTTCTCATCACAATGTTCCATGACCGTGTCATCACAATGCTCCATGGCCCTTGTCAGCACCATGCTCCAGAATTCTTCTCATCACAATGTTCCATGACCGTGTCATCACAATGCTCCATGGCCCTTGTCATCACAATGCTCCAGAATTCTTGTCATCACAATGTTCCATGACCGTGTCATCACAATGCTCCATGACCCTTGTCATCACAATGCTCCAGAATTCTTGTCATCACAATGTTCCATGGCTGTGTCATCACAATGCTCCATGGCCCTTGTCATCATAATGCTACAGAATTCTTCTCATCACAATGTTCCATGACCGTGTCATCACAATGCTCCATGGCCCTTGTCATCACAATGCTCCGGAATTCTTCTCATCACATTGTTCCATGACCGTGTCATCACAATGCTCCATGGCACTTTTCAGCACAATGCTCCAGAATTCCTGTCATCACAATGTTCCATGACCGTGTCATCACAATGCTCCATGGCCATTGTCATCACAATGCTCCAGAATTCTTGTCATCACAATGTTCCATGGCTGTGTCATCACAATGCTCCATGGCCCTTGTCATCATAATGCTCCAGAATTCTTGTCATCACAATGTTCCATGACCGTATCATCACAATGCTCCATGGCCCTTGTCAGCACAATGCTCCAGAATTCTTCTCATCAGAATGTTCCATGACCGTGTCATCACAATGCTCCATGGCCCTTGTCATGACAATGCTCCAGAATTCTTCTCATCACAATGTTCCATGACCGTGTCATCACAATGCTCCATGGCCCTTGTCAGCACAAAGCTCCAGAATTCTTGTCATCACAATGTTCCATGGCGGAGTCATCACAATGCTCCATGGCCCTTGTCAGCACAATGCTCCAGAATTCTTCTCATCACAATGTTCCATGGCCGTGTCATGACAGTGCTCCATGGCCCTTGTCATCATAATGCTCCAGAATTCTTGTCATTACTATATTCCATGAACGAGTCATCAAAATGCTCTATGGCGCTTGTCATCAGAATGCTCCAGAATTCTTCTCATCACAATGTTCCATGACCGTGTCATCACAATGCTCCATGGCCCTTGTCATCACAAATCTCCGGAATTCTTCTCATCACATTGTTCCATGACCGTGTCATCACAATGCTACATGGCCCTTTTCAGCACAATGCTCCAGAATTCCTGTCATCACAATGTTCCATAACCGTGTCATCACAATGCTCCATGGCCCTTGTCATCACAAATCTCCGGAATTCTTCTCATCACATTGTTCCATGACCGTGTCATCACAATGCTACATGGCCCTTGTCATCACAATGCTCCAGAATTCTTGTCATCACAATGTTCCATGACCGTGTCATCACAATGCTCCATGACCCTTGTCATCACAATGCTCCAGAATTCTTGTCATCACAATGTTCCATGGCTGTGTCATCACAATGCTCCATGGCCCTTGTCATCATAATGCTACAGAATTCTTCTCATCACAATGTTCCATGACCGTGTCATCACAATGCTCCATGGCCCTTGTCATCACAATGCTCCGGAATTCTTCTCATCACATTGTTCCATGACCGTGTCATCACAATGCTCCATGGCACTTTTCAGCACAATGCTCCAGAAATCCTGTCATCACAATGTTCCATGACCGTGTCATCACAATGCTGCATGGCCCTTCTCATCACAATGCTCCCGAATTCTTCTCATCAAATTGTTCCATACCGTGTCATCACAATGCTCCATGGCCATTGTCATCACAATGCTCCAGAATTCTTGTCATCACAATGTTCCATGGCCGTGTCATCACAATGCTCCATGGCCCTTGTCATGACAATGCCTCAGAATTCTTCTCATCACAATGTTCCATGACCGTGTCATCACAATGCTCCATGACCCTTGTCATCACAATGCTCCAGAATTCTTGTCATCACAATGTTCCATGGCTGTGTCATCACAATGCTCCATGGCCCTTGTCATCATAATGCTCCAGAATTCTTGTCATCACAATGTTCCATGACCGTATCATCACAATGCTCCATGGCCCTTGTCAGCACAATGCTCCAGAATTCTTCTCATCACAATGTTCCATGACCGTGTCATCACAATGCTCCATGGCCCTTGTCATGACAATGCTCCAGAATTCTTCTCATCACAATGTTCCATGACCGTGTCATCACAATGCTCCATGGCCCTTGTCAGCACAAAGGTCCAGAATTCTTGTCATCACAATGATCCATGGCAGAGTCATCACAATGCTCCATGGCCCTTGTCATCATAATGCTCCAGAATTCTTCTCATCACAATGTTCCATGGCCGTGTCATCACAGTGCTCCATGGCGATTGTCATCATAATGCTCCAGAATTCTTGTCATTACTATATTCCATGAACGTGTCATCAAAATGCTCTATGGCGCTTGTCATCAGAATGCTCCAGAATTCTTCTCATCACAATGTTCCATGACCGTGTCATCACAATGCTCCATCGCCTTTGTCATCAGAATGCTCCAGAATTCTTGTCATCACAATGTTCCATGACCGTGTCATCACAATGCTCCATGGCCCTTGTCATCACAATGCTCCGGAATTCTTCTCATCACATTGTTCCATGACCGTGTCATCACAATGCTACATGGCCCTTTTCAGCACAATGCTCCAGAATTCCTGTCATCACAATGTTCCATAACCGTGTCATCACAATGCTCCATGGCCCTTGTCAGCACAATGTTCCATGACACTTTTTGTCACAACACTCCATGACCACTGTCATCACAGAGTTCTCTGCCAATATCATCACAATGTTCCTTGTCACCTTTAATCACCATGCTCCATGCACTTTCATCACAATGCTCCAGAAATCTTGTCATCGCAATCTTCCTTGACCATGTCATCACAATGTTCCATGACCCTTGTCATCACAATGATCCAGAATTCTTCTCATCACAATGTTCCATGACCGTGTCATCACAATGCTCCATGGCCCTTGTCAGCACCATGCTCCAGAATTCTTCTCATCACAATGTTCCATGACCGTGTCATCACAATGCTCCATGGCCCTTGTCATCACAATGCTCCAGAATTCTTGTCATCACAATGTTCCATGACCGTGTCATCACAATGCTCCATGACCCTTGTCATCACAATGCTCCAGAATTCTTGTCATCACAATGTTCCATGGCTGTGTCATCACAATGCTCCGTGGCCCTTGTCATCATAATGCTCCAGAATTCTTGTCATCACAATGTTCCATGACCGTATCATCACAATGCTCCATGGCCCTTGTCAGCACAATGCTCCAGAATTCTTCTCATCACAATGTTCCATGACCGTGTCATCACAATGCTCCATGGCCCTTGTCATCACAATGCTCCAGAATTCTTGTCATCACAATGTTCCATGACCGTGTCATCACAATGCTCCATGGCCCTTGTCATGACAATGCTACAGAATTCTTCTCATCACAATGTTCCATGACCGTGTCATCACAATGCTCCATGGCCCTTGTCATCACAATGCTCCGGAATTCTTCTCATCACATTGTTCCATGACCGTGTCATCACAATGCTCCATGGCACTTTTCAGCACAATGCTCCAGAATTCCTGTCATCACAATGTTCCATGACCGTGTCATCACAATGCTGCATGGCCCTTCTCATCACAATGCTCCAGAATTCTTGTCATCACATTGTTCCATACCGTGTCATCACAATGCTCCATGGCCATTGTCATCACAATGCTCCAGAATTCTTGTCATCACAATGTTCCATGGCCGTGTCATCACAATGCTCCATGGCCCTTGTCATGATAATGCTCCAGAATTCTTCTCATCACAATGTTCCATGACCGTGTCATCACAATGATCCATGGCAATTTTCATCACAATGCTCCAGAATTCTTGTCATCACAATGTTCCATGGCTGTGTCATCACAATGCTCCATGGCCCTTGTCATCATAATGCTCCAGAATTCTTGTCATCACAATGTTCCATGACCGTATCATCACAATGCTCCATGGCCCTTGTCAGCACAATGCTCCAGAATTCTTCTCATCACAATGTTCCATGACCGTGTCATCACAATGCTCCATGGCCCTTGTCATCACAATGCTCCAGAATTCTTGTCATCACAATGTTCCATGACCGTGTCATCACAATGCTCCATGGCCCTTGTCATGACAATGCTCCAGAATTCTTCTCATCACAATGTTCCATGACCGTGTCAACACAATGCTCCATGGCCACTGTCATCACAATGCTGCAGAATTCTTGTCATCACTATGTTCCATGGCCGTTTCATCACAGTGCTCCATGGCCCTTGTCATCATAGTGCTCCAGAATTCTTGTCATTACTATATTCCATGACCGTGTCATCACAATGCTCCATGGCCCTTGTCATGACAATGCTCCAGAATTCTTCTCATCACAATGATCCATGACCGTGTCATCACAATGATCCATGGCCATTTTCATCACAATGCTCCTGAATTCGTGTCATCACAATGTTCCATGGCTGTGTCATCACAATGCTCCATGGCCCTTGTCATCATAATGCTCCAGAATTCTTGTCATCACAATGTTACATGACCGTATCATCACAATGCTCCATGGCCCTTGTCAGCACAATGCTCCAGAATTCTTCTCATCACAATGTTCCATGACCGTGTCATCACAATGCTCCATGGCCCTTGTCATCACAATGCTCCATAATTCTTGTCATCACAATGTTCCATGACCGTGTCATCACAATGCTCCATGGCCCTTGTCAGCACCATGCTCCAGAATTCTTCTCATCACAATGTTCCATGACCGTGTCATCACAATGCTCCATGGCCCTTGTCATCACAATGCTCCAGAATTCTTGTCATCACAATGTTCCATGACCGTGTCATCACAATGCTCCATGACCCTTGTCATCACAATGCTCCAGAATTCTTGTCATCACAATGTTCCATGGCTGTGTCATCACAATGCTCCATGGCCCTTGTCATCATAATGTTCCAGAATTCTTGTCATCACAATGTTCCATGACCGTATCATCACAATGCTCCATGGCCCTTGTCATGACAATGCTCCAGTATTCTTCTCATCACAATGTTCCATGACCGTGTCAACACAATGCTCCATGGCCACTGTCATCACAATGCTCCAGAATTCTTGTCATCACTTTGTTCCATGGCCGTTTCATCACAATGCTCCATGGCCCTTGTCATCATAATGCTCCAGAATTCTTGTCATTACTATATTCCATGAACGTGTCATCACAATGCTCTATGGCGCTTGTCATCAGAATGCTCCAGAATTCTTCTCATCACAATGTTCCATGACCGTGTCATCACAATGCTCCATCGCCTTTGTCATCAGAATGCTCCAGAATTCTTGTCATCACAATGTTCCATGACCGTGTCATCACAATGCTCCATGGCACTTGTCATCACAATGCTCCGGAATTCTTCTCATCACATTGTTCCATGACCGTGTCATCACAATGCTCCATGGCCCTTTTCAGCACAATGCTCCAGAATTCCTGTCATCACAATGTTCCATAACCGTGTCATCACAATGCTCCATGGCCCTTGTCAGCACAATGTTCCATGACACTTTTTGTCACAACACTCCATGACCACTGTCATCACAGAGTTCTCTGCCAATATCATCACAATGTTCCTTGTCACCTTTAATCACCATGCTCCATGCCCTTTCATCACAATGCTCCAGAAATCTTGTCATCGCAATGTTCCTTGACCATGTCATCACAATGGTCCATGATCATTGTCATCACAATGATCCAGAATTCTTCTCATCACAATGTTCCATGGCCGTGTCATCACAATGCTCCATGGCCCTTGTCATCACAATGCTCCAGAATTCTTGTCATCACAATGTTCCATGACCGTGTCATCACAATGCTCCATGGCCCTTGTCATGACAATGCTCCAGAATTCTTCTCATCACAATGTTCCATGACCGTGTCATCACAATGCTCCATGGCCCTTTTCATCACAATGCTCCGGAATTCTTCTCATCACATTGTTCCATGACCGTGTCATCACAATGCTCCATGGCACTTTTCAGCACAATGCTCCAGAATTCCTGTCATCACAATGTTCCATGACCGTGTCATCACAATGCTCCATGGCCCTTGTCATGACAATGCTACAGAATTCTTCTCATCACAATGTTCCATGACCGTGTCATCACAATGCTCCATGGCCCTTGTCATCACAATGCTCCGGAATTCTTCTCATCACATTGTTCCATGACCGTGTCATCACAATGCTCCATTTCCATTGTCATCACAATGCTCCAGAATTCTTGTCATCACAATGTTCCATGGCCGTGTCATCACAATGCTCCATGGCCCTTGTCATGATAATGCTCCAGAATTCTTGTCATCACAATGTTCCATGACCGTGTCATCACAATGCTCCATGGCCCTTGTCATCACAATGCTCCGGAATTCTTCTCATCACATTGTTCCATGACCGTGTCATCACAATGCTACATGGCCCTTTTCAGCACAATGCTCCAGAATTCCTGTCATCACAATGTTCCATAACCGTGTCATCACAATGCTCCATGGCCCTTGTCAGCACAATGTTCCATGACACTTTTTGTCACAACACTCCATGACCACTGTCATCACAGAGTTCTCTGCCAATATCATCACAATGTTCCTTGTCACCTTTAATCACCATGCTCCATGCACTTTCATCACAATGCTCCAGAAATCTTGTCATCGCAATCTTCCTTGACCATGTCATCACAATGTTCCATGACCCTTGTCATCACAATGATCCAGAATTCTTCTCATCACAATGTTCCATGACCGTGTCATCACAATGCTCCATGGCCCTTGTCAGCACCATGCTCCAGAATTCTTCTCATCACAATGTTCCATGACCGTGTCATCACAATGCTCCATGGCCCTTGTCATCACAATGCTCCAGAATTCTTGTCATCACAATGTTCCATGACCGTGTCATCACAATGCTCCATGACCCTTGTCATCACAATGCTCCAGAATTCTTGTCATCACAATGTTCCATGGCTGTGTCATCACAATGCTCCGTGGCCCTTGTCATCATAATGCTCCAGAATTCTTGTCATCACAATGTTCCATGACCGTATCATCACAATGCTCCATGGCCCTTGTCAGCACAATGCTCCAGAATTCTTCTCATCACAATGTTCCATGACCGTGTCATCACAATGCTCCATGGCCCTTGTCATCACAATGCTCCAGAATTCTTGTCATCACAATGTTCCATGACCGTGTCATCACAATGCTCCATGGCCCTTGTCATGACAATGCTACAGAATTCTTCTCATCACAATGTTCCATGACCGTGTCATCACAATGCTCCATGGCCCTTGTCATCACAATGCTCCGGAATTCTTCTCATCACATTGTTCCATGACCGTGTCATCACAATGCTCCATGGCACTTTTCAGCACAATGCTCCAGAATTCCTGTCATCACAATGTTCCATGACCGTGTCATCACAATGCTGCATGGCCCTTCTCATCACAATGCTCCAGAATTCTTGTCATCACATTGTTCCATACCGTGTCATCACAATGCTCCATGGCCATTGTCATCACAATGCTCCAGAATTCTTGTCATCACAATGTTCCATGGCCGTGTCATCACAATGCTCCATGGCCCTTGTCATGATAATGCTCCAGAATTCTTCTCATCACAATGTTCCATGACCGTGTCATCACAATGATCCATGGCAATTTTCATCACAATGCTCCAGAATTCTTGTCATCACAATGTTCCATGGCTGTGTCATCACAATGCTCCATGGCCCTTGTCATCATAATGCTCCAGAATTCTTGTCATCACAATGTTCCATGACCGTATCATCACAATGCTCCATGGCCCTTGTCAGCACAATGCTCCAGAATTCTTCTCATCACAATGTTCCATGACCGTGTCATCACAATGCTCCATGGCCCTTGTCATCACAATGCTCCAGAATTCTTGTCATCACAATGTTCCATGACCGTGTCATCACAATGCTCCATGGCCCTTGTCATGACAATGCTCCAGAATTCTTCTCATCACAATGTTCCATGACCGTGTCAACACAATGCTCCATGGCCACTGTCATCACAATGCTCCAGAATTCTTGTCATCACTATGTTCCATGGCCGTTTCATCACAGTGCTCCATGGCCCTTGTCATCATAGTGCTCCAGAATTCTTGTCATTACTATATTCCATGACCGTGTCATCACAATGCTCCATGGCCCTTGTCATGACAATGCTCCAGAATTCTTCTCATCACAATGATCCATGACCGTGTCATCACAATGATCCATGGCCATTTTCATCACAATGCTCCTGAATTCGTGTCATCACAATGTTCCATGGCTGTGTCATCACAATGCTCCATGGCCCTTGTCATCATAATGCTCCAGAATTCTTGTCATCACAATGTTACATGACCGTATCATCACAATGCTCCATGGCCCTTGTCAGCACAATGCTCCAGAATTCTTCTCATCACAATGTTCCATGACCGTGTCATCACAATGCTCCATGGCCCTTGTCATCACAATGCTCCAGAATTCTTGTCATCACAATGTTCCATGACCGTGTCATCACAATGCTCCATGGCCCTTGTCAGCACCATGCTCCAGAATTCTTCTCATCACAATGTTCCATGACCGTGTCATCACAATGCTCCATGGCCCTTGTCATCACAATGCTCCAGAATTCTTGTCATCACAATGTTCCATGACCGTGTCATCACAATGCTCCATGACCCTTGTCATCACAATGCTCCAGAATTCTTGTCATCACAATGTTCCATGGCTGTGTCATCACAATGCTCCATGGCCCTTGTCATCATAATGTTCCAGAATTCTTGTCATCACAATGTTCCATGACCGTATCATCACAATGCTCCATGGCCCTTGTCATGACAATGCTCCAGTATTCTTCTCATCACAATGTTCCATGACCGTGTCAACACAATGCTCCATGGCCACTGTCATCACAATGCTCCAGAATTCTTGTCATCACTATGTTCCATGGCCGTTTCATCACAATGCTCCATGGCCCTTGTCATCATAATGCTCCAGAATTCTTGTCATTACTATATTCCATGAACGTGTCATCACAATGCTCTATGGCGCTTGTCATCAGAATGCTCCAGAATTCTTCTCATCACAATGTTCCATGACCGTGTCATCACAATGCTCCATCGCCTTTGTCATCAGAATGCTCCAGAATTCTTGTCATCACAATGTTCCATGACCGTGTCATCACAATGCTCCATGGCACTTGTCATCACAATGCTCCGGAATTCTTCTCATCACATTGTTCCATGACCGTGTCATCACAATGCTCCATGGCCCTTTTCAGCACAATGCTCCAGAATTCCTGTCATCACAATGTTCCATAACCGTGTCATCACAATGCTCCATGGCCCTTGTCAGCACAATGTTCCATGACACTTTTTGTCACAACACTCCATGACCACTGTCATCACAGAGTTCTCTGCCAATATCATCACAATGTTCCTTGTCACCTTTAATCACCATGCTCCATGCCCTTTCATCACAATGCTCCAGAAATCTTGTCATCGCAATGTTCCTTGACCATGTCATCACAATGGTCCATGATCATTGTCATCACAATGATCCAGAATTCTTCTCATCACAATGTTCCATGGCCGTGTCATCACAATGCTCCATGGCCCTTGTCATCACAATGCTCCAGAATTCTTGTCATCACAATGTTCCATGACCGTGTCATCACAATGCTCCATGGCCCTTGTCATGACAATGCTCCAGAATTCTTCTCATCACAATGTTCCATGACCGTGTCATCACAATGCTCCATGGCCCTTTTCATCACAATGCTCCGGAATTCTTCTCATCACATTGTTCCATGACCGTGTCATCACAATGCTCCATGGCACTTTTCAGCACAATGCTCCAGAATTCCTGTCATCACAATGTTCCATGACCGTGTCATCACAATGCTCCATGGCCCTTGTCATGACAATGCTACAGAATTCTTCTCATCACAATGTTCCATGACCGTGTCATCACAATGCTCCATGGCCCTTGTCATCACAATGCTCCGGAATTCTTCTCATCACATTGTTCCATGACCGTGTCATCACAATGCTCCATTTCCATTGTCATCACAATGCTCCAGAATTCTTGTCATCACAATGTTCCATGGCCGTGTCATCACAATGCTCCATGGCCCTTGTCATGATAATGCTCCAGAATTCTTCTCATCACAATGTTCCATGACTGTGTCATCACAATGATCCATGGCCATTTTCATCACAATGCTCCAGAATTCTTGTCATCACAATGTTCCATGGCTGTGTCATCACAATGCTCCATGGCCCTTGTCATCATAATGCTCCAGAATTCTTGTCATCACAATGTTCCATGACCGTATCATCACAATGCTCCATGGCCCTTGTCAGCACAATGCTCCAGAATTCTTCTCATCACAATGTTCCATGACCGTGTCATCACAATGCTCCATGGCCCTTGTCATCACAATGCTCCAGAATTCTTGTCATCACAATGTTCCATGACCGTGTCATCACAATGCTCCATGGCCCTTGTCATGACAATGCTCCAGAATTCTTCTCATCACAATGTTCCATGACCTTGTCAACACAATGCTCCATGGCCACTGTCATCACAATGCTCCAGAATTCTTGTCATCACTATGTTCCATGGCAGTTTCATCACAATGCTCCATGGCCCTTGTCATCATAATGCTCCAGAATTCTTGTCATTACTATATTCCATGAACGTGTCATCAAAATGCTCTATGGCGCTTGTCATCAGAATGCTCCAGAATTCTTCTCATCACAATGTTCCATGACCGTGTCATCACAATGCTCCATCGCCTTTGTCATCAGAATGCTACAGAATTCTTGTCATCACAATGTTCCATGACCGTGTCATCACAATGCTCCATGGCCCTTGTCATCACAATGCTCCGGAATTCTTCTCATCACATTGTTCCATGACCGTGTCATCACAATGCTACATGGCCCTTTTCAGCACAATGCTCCAGAATTCCTGTCATCACAATGTTCCATAACCGTGTCATCACAATGCTCCATGGCCCTTGTCAGCACAATGTTCAATGACACTTTTTGTCACAACACTCCATGACCACTGTCATCACAGAGTTCTCTGCCAATATCATCACAATGTTCCTTGTCACCTTTAATCACCATGCTCCATGCCCTTTCATCACAATGCTCCAGAAATCTTGTCATCGCAATCTTCCTTGACCATGTCATCACAATGCTCCATGACCCTTGTCATCACAATGATCCAGAATTCTTCTCATCACAATGTTCCATGACCGTGTCATCACAATGCTCCATGGCCCTTGTCAGCACCATGCTCCAGAATTCTTCTCATCACAATGTTCCATGACCGTGTCATCACAATGCTCCATGGCCCTCGTCATCACAATGCTCCAGAATTCTTCTCATCACAATGTTCCATGACCGTGTCATCGCAATGCTCCATGACCCTTGTCATCACAATGCTCCAGAATTCTTGTCATCACAATGTTCCATGGCTGTGTCATCACAATGGTCCATGGCCCTTGTCATCATAATGCTCCAGAATTCTTGTCATCACAATGTTCCATGACCGTATCATCACAATGCTCCATGGCCCTTGTCAGCACAATGCTCCAGAATTCTTCTCATCACAATGTTCCATGACCGTGTCATCACAATGCTCCATGGCACTTTTCAGCACAATGCTCCAGAATTCCTGTCATCACAATGTTCCATGACCGTGTCATCACAATGCTTCATGGCCCTTCTCATCACAATGCTCCAGAATTCTTGTCATCACATTGTTCCATACCGTGTCATCACAATGCTCCATGGCCATTGTCATCACAATGCTCCAGAATTCTTGTCATCACAATATTCCATGGCCGTGTCATCACAATGCTCCATGGCCCTTGTCATGATAATGCTCCAGAATTCTTCTCATCACAATGATCCATGACCGTGTCATCACAATGATCCATGGCCATTTTCATCACAATGCTCCAGAATTCTTGTCATCACAATGTTCCATGGCTGAGTCATCACAATGCTCCATGGCACTTGTCATCATAATGCTCCAGAATTCTTGTCATCACAATGTTCCATGACCGTGTCATCACAATGCTCCATGGCCCTTGTCATCACAATGCTCCAGAATTCTTCTCATCACAATGTTCCATGACCGTGTCATCAGAATGCTCCATGGCCCTTGTCATCACAATGCTCCAGAATTGTTGTCATCACAATGTTCCATGACTGTGTCATCACAATGCTCCATGGCCCTTGTCATGACAATGCTACAGAATTCTTCTCATCACAATGTTCCATGACCGTGTCATCACAATGCTCCATGGCCCTTGTCAGCACCATGCTCCAGAATTCTTCTCATCACAATGTTCCATGACCTTGTCAACACAATGCTCCATGGCCACTGTCATCACAATGCTCCAGAATTCTTGTCATCACTATGTTCCATGGCAGTTTCATCACAATGCTCCATGGCCCTTGTCATCATAATGCTCCAGAATTCTTGTCATTACTATATTCCATGAACGTGTCATCAAAATGCTCTATGGCGCTTGTCATCAGAATGCTCCAGAATTCTTCTCATCACAATGTTCCATGACCGTGTCATCACAATGCTCCATCGCCTTTGTCATCAGAATGCTACAGAATTCTTGTCATCACAATGTTCCATGACCGTGTCATCACAATGCTCCATGGCCCTTGTCATCACAATGCTCCGGAATTCTTCTCATCACATTGTTCCATGACCGTGTCATCACAATGCTACATGGCCCTTTTCAGCACAATGCTCCAGAATTCCTGTCATCACAATGTTCCATAACCGTGTCATCACAATGCTCCATGGCCCTTGTCAGCACAATGTTCAATGACACTTTTTGTCACAACACTCCATGACCACTGTCATCACAGAGTTCTCTGCCAATATCATCACAATGTTCCTTGTCACCTTTAATCACCATGCTCCATGCCCTTTCATCACAATGCTCCAGAAATCTTGTCATCGCAATCTTCCTTGACCATGTCATCACAATGCTCCATGACCCTTGTCATCACAATGATCCAGAATTCTTCTCATCACAATGTTCCATGACCGTGTCATCACAATGCTCCATGGCCCTTGTCAGCACCATGCTCCAGAATTCTTCTCATCACAATGTTCCATGACCGTGTCATCACAATGCTCCATGGCCCTCGTCATCACAATGCTCCAGAATTCTTCTCATCACAATGTTCCATGACCGTGTCATCGCAATGCTCCATGACCCTTGTCATCACAATGCTCCAGAATTCTTGTCATCACAATGTTCCATGGCTGTGTCATCACAATGGTCCATGGCCCTTGTCATCATAATGCTCCAGAATTCTTGTCATCACAATGTTCCATGACCGTATCATCACAATGCTCCATGGCCCTTGTCAGCACAATGCTCCAGAATTCTTCTCATCACAATGTTCCATGACCGTGTCATCACAATGCTCCATGGCACTTTTCAGCACAATGCTCCAGAATTCCTGTCATCACAATGTTCCATGACCGTGTCATCACAATGCTTCATGGCCCTTCTCATCACAATGCTCCAGAATTCTTGTCATCACATTGTTCCATACCGTGTCATCACAATGCTCCATGGCCATTGTCATCACAATGCTCCAGAATTCTTGTCATCACAATATTCCATGGCCGTGTCATCACAATGCTCCATGGCCCTTGTCATGATAATGCTCCAGAATTCTTCTCATCACAATGATCCATGACCGTGTCATCACAATGATCCATGGCCATTTTCATCACAATGCTCCAGAATTCTTGTCATCACAATGTTCCATGGCTGAGTCATCACAATGCTCCATGGCACTTGTCATCATAATGCTCCAGAATTCTTGTCAGCACAATGTTCCATGACACTTTTTGTCACAACACTCCATGACCACTGTCAGCACAGAGTTCTCTGCCAATATCATCACAATGTTCCTTGTCACCTTTAATCACCATGCTCCATGCCCTTTCATCACAATGCTCCAGAAATCTTGTCATCGCAATGTTCCTTGACCATGTCATCACAATGGTCCATGATCATTGTCATCACAATGATCCAGAATTCTTCTCATCACAATGTTCCATGGCCGTGTCATCACAATGCTCCATGGCCCTTGTCATCACCATGCTCCAGAATTCTTGTCATCACAATGTTCCATGACCGTGTCATCACAATGCTCCATGGCCCTTGTCAGCACCATGCTCCAGAATTCTTCTCATCACAATGTTCCATGACCGTGTCATCACAATGCTCCATGGCCCTTGTCATCACAATGCTCCGGAATTCTTCTCATCACATTGTTCCATGACCGTGTCATCACAATGCTCCATGGCACTTTTCAGCACAATGCTCCAGAATTCCTGTCATCACAATGTTCCATGACCGTGTCATCACAATGCTCCATGGCCCTTGTCATCACAATGCTACAGAATTCTTCTCATCACAATGTTCCATGACCGTGTCATCACAATGCTCCATGGCCCTTGTCATCACAATGCTCCGGAATTCTTCTCATCACATTGTTCCATGACCGTGTCATCACAATGCTCCATTTCCATTGTCATCACAATGCTCCAGAATTCTTGTCATCACAATGTTCCATGGCCGTGTCATCACAATGCTCCATGGCCCTTGTCATGATAATGCTCCAGAATTCTTCTCATCACAATGTTCCATGACTGTGTCATCACAATGATCCATGGCCATTTTCATCACAATGCTCCAGAATTCTTGTCATCACAATGTTCCATGGCTGTGTCATCACAATGCTCCATGGCCCTTGTCATCATAATGCTCCAGAATTCTTGTCATCACAATGTTCCATGACCGTATCATCACAATGCTCCATGGCCCTTGTCAGCACAATGCTCCAGAATTCTTCTCATCACAATGTTCCATGACCGTGTCATCACAATGCTCCATGGCCCTTGTCATCACAATGCTCCAGAATTCTTGTCATCACAATGTTCCATGACCGTGTCATCACAATGCTCCATGGCCCTTGTCATGACAATGCTCCAGAATTCTTCTCATCACAATGTTCCATGACCTTGTCAACACAATGCTCCATGGCCACTGTCATCACAATGCTCCAGAATTCTTGTCATCACTATGTTCCATGGCAGTTTCATCACAATGCTCCATGGCCCTTGTCATCATAATGCTCCAGAATTCTTGTCATTACTATATTCCATGAACGTGTCATCAAAATGCTCTATGGCGCTTGTCATCAGAATGCTCCAGAATTCTTCTCATCACAATGTTCCATGACCGTGTCATCACAATGCTCCATCGCCTTTGTCATCAGAATGCTACAGAATTCTTGTCATCACAATGTTCCATGACCGTGTCATCACAATGCTCCATGGCCCTTGTCATCACAATGCTCCGGAATTCTTCTCATCACATTGTTCCATGACCGTGTCATCACAATGCTACATGGCCCTTTTCAGCACAATGCTCCAGAATTCCTGTCATCACAATGTTCCATAACCGTGTCATCACAATGCTCCATGGCCCTTGTCAGCACAATGTTCAATGACACTTTTTGTCACAACACTCCATGACCACTGTCATCACAGAGTTCTCTGCCAATATCATCACAATGTTCCTTGTCACCTTTAATCACCATGCTCCATGCCCTTTCATCACAATGCTCCAGAAATCTTGTCATCGCAATCTTCCTTGACCATGTCATCACAATGCTCCATGACCCTTGTCATCACAATGATCCAGAATTCTTCTCATCACAATGTTCCATGACCGTGTCATCACAATGCTCCATGGCCCTTGTCAGCACCATGCTCCAGAATTCTTCTCATCACAATGTTCCATGACCGTGTCATCACAATGCTCCATGGCCCTCGTCATCACAATGCTCCAGAATTCTTCTCATCACAATGTTCCATGACCGTGTCATCGCAATGCTCCATGACCCTTGTCATCACAATGCTCCAGAATTCTTGTCATCACAATGTTCCATGGCTGTGTCATCACAATGGTCCATGGCCCTTGTCATCATAATGCTCCAGAATTCTTGTCATCACAATGTTCCATGACCGTATCATCACAATGCTCCATGGCCCTTGTCAGCACAATGCTCCAGAATTCTTCTCATCACAATGTTCCATGACCGTGTCATCACAATGCTCCATGGCACTTTTCAGCACAATGCTCCAGAATTCCTGTCATCACAATGTTCCATGACCGTGTCATCACAATGCTTCATGGCCCTTCTCATCACAATGCTCCAGAATTCTTGTCATCACATTGTTCCATACCGTGTCATCACAATGCTCCATGGCCATTGTCATCACAATGCTCCAGAATTCTTGTCATCACAATATTCCATGGCCGTGTCATCACAATGCTCCATGGCCCTTGTCATGATAATGCTCCAGAATTCTTCTCATCACAATGATCCATGACCGTGTCATCACAATGATCCATGGCCATTTTCATCACAATGCTCCAGAATTCTTGTCATCACAATGTTCCATGGCTGAGTCATCACAATGCTCCATGGCACTTGTCATCATAATGCTCCAGAATTCTTGTCATCACAATGTTCCATGACCGTGTCATCACAATGCTCCATGGCCCTTGTCATCACAATGCTCCAGAATTCTTCTCATCACAATGTTCCATGACCGTGTCATCAGAATGCTCCATGGCCCTTGTCATCACAATGCTCCAGAATTGTTGTCATCACAATGTTCCATGACTGTGTCATCACAATGCTCCATGGCCCTTGTCATGACAATGCTACAGAATTCTTCTCATCACAATGTTCCATGACCGTGTCATCACAATGCTCCATGGCCCTTGTCAGCACCATGCTCCAGAATTCTTCTCATCACAATGTTCCATGACCTTGTCAACACAATGCTCCATGGCCACTGTCATCACAATGCTCCAGAATTCTTGTCATCACTATGTTCCATGGCAGTTTCATCACAATGCTCCATGGCCCTTGTCATCATAATGCTCCAGAATTCTTGTCATTACTATATTCCATGAACGTGTCATCAAAATGCTCTATGGCGCTTGTCATCAGAATGCTCCAGAATTCTTCTCATCACAATGTTCCATGACCGTGTCATCACAATGCTCCATCGCCTTTGTCATCAGAATGCTACAGAATTCTTGTCATCACAATGTTCCATGACCGTGTCATCACAATGCTCCATGGCCCTTGTCATCACAATGCTCCGGAATTCTTCTCATCACATTGTTCCATGACCGTGTCATCACAATGCTACATGGCCCTTTTCAGCACAATGCTCCAGAATTCCTGTCATCACAATGTTCCATAACCGTGTCATCACAATGCTCCATGGCCCTTGTCAGCACAATGTTCAATGACACTTTTTGTCACAACACTCCATGACCACTGTCATCACAGAGTTCTCTGCCAATATCATCACAATGTTCCTTGTCACCTTTAATCACCATGCTCCATGCCCTTTCATCACAATGCTCCAGAAATCTTGTCATCGCAATCTTCCTTGACCATGTCATCACAATGCTCCATGACCCTTGTCATCACAATGATCCAGAATTCTTCTCATCACAATGTTCCATGACCGTGTCATCACAATGCTCCATGGCCCTTGTCAGCACCATGCTCCAGAATTCTTCTCATCACAATGTTCCATGACCGTGTCATCACAATGCTCCATGGCCCTCGTCATCACAATGCTCCAGAATTCTTCTCATCACAATGTTCCATGACCGTGTCATCGCAATGCTCCATGACCCTTGTCATCACAATGCTCCAGAATTCTTGTCATCACAATGTTCCATGGCTGTGTCATCACAATGGTCCATGGCCCTTGTCATCATAATGCTCCAGAATTCTTGTCATCACAATGTTCCATGACCGTATCATCACAATGCTCCATGGCCCTTGTCAGCACAATGCTCCAGAATTCTTCTCATCACAATGTTCCATGACCGTGTCATCACAATGCTCCATGGCACTTTTCAGCACAATGCTCCAGAATTCCTGTCATCACAATGTTCCATGACCGTGTCATCACAATGCTTCATGGCCCTTCTCATCACAATGCTCCAGAATTCTTGTCATCACATTGTTCCATACCGTGTCATCACAATGCTCCATGGCCATTGTCATCACAATGCTCCAGAATTCTTGTCATCACAATATTCCATGGCCGTGTCATCACAATGCTCCATGGCCCTTGTCATGATAATGCTCCAGAATTCTTCTCATCACAATGATCCATGACCGTGTCATCACAATGATCCATGGCCATTTTCATCACAATGCTCCAGAATTCTTGTCATCACAATGTTCCATGGCTGAGTCATCACAATGCTCCATGGCACTTGTCATCATAATGCTCCAGAATTCTTGTCATCACAATGTTCCATGACCGTGTCATCACAATGCTCCATGGCCCTTGTCATCACAATGCTCCAGAATTCTTCTCATCACAATGTTCCATGACCGTGTCATCAGAATGCTCCATGGCCCTTGTCATCACAATGCTCCAGAATTGTTGTCATCACAATGTTCCATGACTGTGTCATCACAATGCTCCATGGCCCTTGTCATGACAATGCTACAGAATTCTTCTCATCACAATGTTCCATGACCGTGTCATCACAATGCTCCATGGCCCTTGTCATCACAATGCTCCGGAATTCTTCTCATCACATTGTTCCATGACCGTGTCATCACAATGCTCCATGGCACTTTTCAGCACAATGCTCCAGAATTCCTGTCATCACAATGTTCCATGACCGTGTCATCACAATGCTGCATGGCCCTTCTCATCACAATGCTCCAGAATTCTTGTCATCACAATGTTCCATACCGTGTCATCACAATGCTCCATGGCCCTTGTCATCATAATGCTCCAGAATTCTTGTCATTACTATATTCCATGAACGTGTCATCACAATGCTCTATGGTGCTTGTCATCAGAATGCTCCAGAATTCTTGTCATCAGAATGTTCCATGACCGTGTCATCACAATGTTCCATGGCCCTTGTCATGACAATGCTCCAGAATTCTTCTCATCACAATGTTCCATGACAGTTTCAACACAATGCTCCATGGCCACTGTCATCACAATGTTCCAGATTTCTTGTCATCACTATGTTCCATGGCCGTTTCATCACAATGCTCCATGGCCCTTGTCATCATAATGCTCCAGAATTCTTGTCATTACTATATTCCATGAACGTGTCATCACAATGCTCTATGGCGCTTGTCATCAGAATGCTCCAGAATTCTTCTCATCACAATGTTCCATGACCGTATCATCACAATGCTCCATGGCCCTTGTCAGCACAATGCTCCAGAATTCTTCTCATCACAATGTTCCATGACCGTGTCATCACAATGCTCCATGGCCCTTGTCATCACAATGCTCCAGAATTCTTGTCATCACAATGCTCCGGAATTCTTCTCATCACATTGTTCCATGACCGTGTCATCACAATACTCCATGGCACTTTTCAGCACAATGCTCCAGAATTCCTGTCATCACAATGTTCCATGACCGTGTCATCACAATGCTGCATGGCCCTCCTCATCACAATGCTCCAGAATTCTTGTCATCACATTGTTCCATACCGTGTCATCCCAATGCTCCATGGCCATTGTCATCACAATGCTCCAGAATTCTTGTCATCACAATTTTCCATGGCCGTGTCATCACAATGCTCCATGGCCCTTGTCATGATAATGCTCCAGAATTCTTCTCATCACAATGTTCCATGACTGTGTCATCACAATGATCCATGGCCATTTTCATCACAATGCTCCAGAATTCTTGTCATCACAATGTTCCATGGGTGTGTCATCACAATGCTCCATGGCCCTTGTCATCATAATGCTCCAGAATTCTTGTCATCACAATGTTCCATGACCGTATCATCACAATGCTCCATGGCCCTTGTCAGCACAATGCTCCAGAATTCTTCTCATCACAATGTTCCATGACGGTGTCATCACAATGCTCCATGGCCCTTGTCATAACAATGCTCCAGAATTCTTGTCATCACAATGTTCTATGACCGTGTCATCACAATGCTCCATGGCCCTTGTCATGACAATGCTCCAGAATTCTTCTCATCACAATGTTCCATGACCGTGTCAACACAATGCTCCATGGCCACTGTCATCACAATGCTCCAGAATTCTTGTCATCACTATGTTCCATGGCAGTTTCATCACAATGCTCCATGGCCCTTGTCATCATAATGCTCCAGAATTCTTGTCATTACTATATTCCATGAACGTGTCATCAAAATGCTCTATGGCGCTTGTCATCAGAATGCTCCAGAATTCTTCTCATCACAATGTTCCATGACCGTGTCATCACAATGCTCCATCGCCTTTGTCATTAGAATGCTCCAGAATTCTTGTCATCACAATGTTCCATAACCGTGTCATCACAATGCTCCATGGCCCTTGTCAGCACAATGTTCCATGACACTTTTTGTCACAACACTCCATGACCACTGTCATCACAGAGTTCTCTGCCAATATCATCACAATGTTCCTTGTCACCTTTAATCACCATGCTCCATGCCCTTTCATCACAATGCTCCAGAAATCTTGTCATCGCAATCTTCCTTGACCATGTCATCACAATGCTCCATGACCCTTGTCATCACAATGATCCAGAATTCTTCTCATCACAATGTTCCATGACCGTGTCATCACAATGCTCCATGGCCCTTGTCATCACAATGCTCCGGAATTCTTCTCATCACATTGTTCCATGACCGTGTCATCACAATGCTACATGGCCCTTTTCAGCACAATGCTCCAGAATTCCTGTCAACACAATGTTCCATAACCGTGTCATCACAATGCTCCTTGGCCCTTGTCAGCACAATGTTCCATGACACTTTTTGTCACAACACTCCATGACCACTGTCATCACAGAGTTCTCTGCCAATATCATCACAATGTTCCTTGTCACCTTTAATCACCATGCTCCATGCCCTTTCATCACAATGCTCCAGAAATCTTGTCATCGCAATCTTCCTTGACCATGTCATCACAATGCTCCATGACCCTTGTCATCACAATGATCCAGAATTCTTCTCATCACAATGTTCCATGACCGTGTCATCACAATGCTCCATGGCCCTTGTCATGATAATGCTCCAGAATTCTTCTCATCACAATGATCCATGACCGTGTCATCACAATGATCCATGGCCATTTTCATCACAATGCTCCAGAATTCTTGTCATCACAATGTTCCATGGCTGTGTCATCACAATGCTCCATGGCCCTTGTCAGCACAATGCTCCAGAATTCTTCTCATCACAATGTTCCATGACCGTGTCATCACAATGCTCCTTGGCCCTTGTCATCACAATGCTCCAGAATTCTTGTCATCACAATGTTCCATGACCGTGTCATCACAATGCTCCATGGCCCTTGTCATGACAATGCTACAGAATTCTTCTCATCACAATGTTCCATGACCGTGTCATCACAATGCTCCATGGCCCTTGTCATCACAAAGCTCCGGAATTCTTCTCATCACATTGTTCCATGACCGTGTCATCACAATGCTCCATGGCACTTTTCAGCACAATGCTCCAGAATTCCTGTCATCACAATGTTCCATGACCGTGTAATCACAATGCTTCATGGCCCTTCTCATCACAATGCTCCAGAATTCTTGTCATCACATTGTTCCATACCGTGTCATCACAATGCTCCATGGCCATTGTCATCACAATGCTCCAGAATTCTTGTCATCACAATATTCCATGGCCGTGTCATCACAATGCTCCATGGCCCTTGTCATGATAATGCTCCAGAATTCTTCTCATCACAATGATCCATGACCGTGTCATCACAATGATCCATGGCCATTTTCATCACAATGCTCCAGAATTCTTGTCATCACAATGTTCCATGGCTGTGTCATCACAATGCTCCATGGTCCTTGTCATCATAATGCTCCAGAATTCTTGTCATCACAATGTTCCATGACTGTGTCATCACAATGCTCCATGGCCCTTGTCATCACAATGCTCCAGAATTCTTCTCATCACAATGTTCCATGACCGTGTCATCACAATGCTCCATGGCCCTTGTCATCACAATGCTCCAGAATTGTTGTCATCACAATGTTCCATGACCGTGTCATCACAATGCTCCATGGCCCTTGTCATGACAATGCTACAGAATTCTTCTCATCACAATGTTCCATGACCGTGTCATCACAATGCTCCATGGCCCTTGTCATCACAATGCTCCGGAATTCTTCTCATCACATTGTTCCATGACCGTGTCATCACAATGCTCCATGGCACTTTTCAGCACAATGCTCCAGAATTCCTGTCATCACAATGTTCCATGACCGTGTCATCACAATGCTGCATGGCCCTTCTCATCACAATGCTCCAGAATTCTTGTCATCACAATGTTCCATACCGTGTCATCACAATGCTCCATGGCCACTGTCATCACAATGCTCCAGAATTCTTGTCATCACTATGTTCCATGGCCGTTTCATCACAATGCTCCATGGCCCTTGTCATCATAATGCTCCAGAATTCTTGTCATTACTATATTCCATGAACGTGTCATCACAATGCTCTATGGCGCTTGTCATCAGAATGCTCCAGAATTCTTCTCATCACAATGTTCCATGACCGTGTCATCACAATGCTCCATGACCCTTGTCATCACTATGCTCCAGAATTCTTGTCATCACAATGTTCCATGGCTGTGTCATCACAATGCTCCATGACCCTTGTCATCACTATGCTCCAGAATTCTTGTCATCACAATGTTCCATGACCGTGTCATCACAATGCTCCATGGCCCTTGTCATCACAATGCTCCAGAATTCTTGTCATCACAATGTTCCATGACCGTGTCATCACAATGCTCCAAGGCCCTCGTCATCACAATGCTCCAGAATTCTTCTCATCACAATGTTCCATGACCGTGTCATCACAATGCTCCATGGCCATTGTCATTACAATGCTCCCGAATTCTTGTCATCACAATGTTCCATGGCCCTATCATCACAATGCTCCCTGGCCCTTGTCATCATAATGCTCCAGAATTCTTGTCATCACAATGTTTCATGACCGTGTCATCACAATGCTCCATGGCCCTTGTCATGACAATGCTCCAGAATTCTTCTCATCACAATGTTCCATGACCATGTCATCACAATGCTCCATGGCCATTGTCATCACAATGCTCCCGAATTCTTGTCATCACAATGTTCCATGACCGTGTCATCACAATGCTCCATGGCACTTGTCAGCACAATGTTCCATGACACTTTTTGTCACAATACTCCATGACCACTGTCATCACAGTGTTTTCTGCCCATATCTTCACAATGTTCCTTGTCACCTTTAATCACAATGCTCCATGCCCTTTCATCACAATGCTCCAGAAATCTTGTCATCACATTGTTCCATACCGTGTCATCACAATGCTCCATGGCCATTGTCATCACAATGCTCCAGAATTCTTGTCATCACAATATTCCATGGCCGTGTCATCACAATGCTCCATGGCCCTTGTCATGATAATGCTCCAGAATTCTTCTCATCACAATGATCCATGACCGTGTCATCACAATGATCCATGGCCATTTTCATCACAATGCTCCAGAATTCTTGTCATCACAATGTTCCATGGCTGAGTCATCACAATGCTCCATGGCACTTGTCATCATAATGCTCCAGAATTCTTGTCATCACAATGTTCCATGACCGTGTCATCACAATGCTCCATGGCCCTTGTCATCACAATGCTCCAGAATTCTTCTCATCACAATGTTCCATGACCGTGTCATCAGAATGCTCCATGGCCCTTGTCATCACAATGCTCCAGAATTGTTGTCATCACAATGTTCCATGACTGTGTCATCACAATGCTCCATGGCCCTTGTCATGACAATGCTACAGAATTCTTCTCATCACAATGTTCCATGACCGTGTCATCACAATGCTCCATGGCCCTTGTCAGCACCATGCTCCAGAATTCTTCTCATCACAATGTTCCATGACCTTGTCAACACAATGCTCCATGGCCACTGTCATCACAATGCTCCAGAATTCTTGTCATCACTATGTTCCATGGCAGTTTCATCACAATGCTCCATGGCCCTTGTCATCATAATGCTCCAGAATTCTTGTCATTACTATATTCCATGAACGTGTCATCAAAATGCTCTATGGCGCTTGTCATCAGAATGCTCCAGAATTCTTCTCATCACAATGTTCCATGACCGTGTCATCACAATGCTCCATCGCCTTTGTCATCAGAATGCTACAGAATTCTTGTCATCACAATGTTCCATGACCGTGTCATCACAATGCTCCATGGCCCTTGTCATCACAATGCTCCGGAATTCTTCTCATCACATTGTTCCATGACCGTGTCATCACAATGCTACATGGCCCTTTTCAGCACAATGCTCCAGAATTCCTGTCATCACAATGTTCCATAACCGTGTCATCACAATGCTCCATGGCCCTTGTCAGCACAATGTTCAATGACACTTTTTGTCACAACACTCCATGACCACTGTCATCACAGAGTTCTCTGCCAATATCATCACAATGTTCCTTGTCACCTTTAATCACCATGCTCCATGCCCTTTCATCACAATGCTCCAGAAATCTTGTCATCGCAATCTTCCTTGACCATGTCATCACAATGCTCCATGACCCTTGTCATCACAATGATCCAGAATTCTTCTCATCACAATGTTCCATGACCGTGTCATCACAATGCTCCATGGCCCTTGTCAGCACCATGCTCCAGAATTCTTCTCATCACAATGTTCCATGACCGTGTCATCACAATGCTCCATGGCCCTCGTCATCACAATGCTCCAGAATTCTTCTCATCACAATGTTCCATGACCGTGTCATCGCAATGCTCCATGACCCTTGTCATCACAATGCTCCAGAATTCTTGTCATCACAATGTTCCATGGCTGTGTCATCACAATGGTCCATGGCCCTTGTCATCATAATGCTCCAGAATTCTTGTCATCACAATGTTCCATGACCGTATCATCACAATGCTCCATGGCCCTTGTCAGCACAATGCTCCAGAATTCTTCTCATCACAATGTTCCATGACCGTGTCATCACAATGCTCCATGGCACTTTTCAGCACAATGCTCCAGAATTCCTGTCATCACAATGTTCCATGACCGTGTCATCACAATGCTTCATGGCCCTTCTCATCACAATGCTCCAGAATTCTTGTCATCACATTGTTCCATACCGTGTCATCACAATGCTCCATGGCCATTGTCATCACAATGCTCCAGAATTCTTGTCATCACAATATTCCATGGCCGTGTCATCACAATGCTCCATGGCCCTTGTCATGATAATGCTCCAGAATTCTTCTCATCACAATGATCCATGACCGTGTCATCACAATGATCCATGGCCATTTTCATCACAATGCTCCAGAATTCTTGTCATCACAATGTTCCATGGCTGAGTCATCACAATGCTCCATGGCACTTGTCATCATAATGCTCCAGAATTCTTGTCATCACAATGTTCCATGACCGTGTCATCACAATGCTCCATGGCCCTTGTCATCACAATGCTCCAGAATTCTTCTCATCACAATGTTCCATGACCGTGTCATCAGAATGCTCCATGGCCCTTGTCATCACAATGCTCCAGAATTGTTGTCATCACAATGTTCCATGACTGTGTCATCACAATGCTCCATGGCCCTTGTCATGACAATGCTACAGAATTCTTCTCATCACAATGTTCCATGACCGTGTCATCACAATGCTCCATGGCCCTTGTCATCACAATGCTCCGGAATTCTTCTCATCACATTGTTCCATGACCGTGTCATCACAATGCTCCATGGCACTTTTCAGCACAATGCTCCAGAATTCCTGTCATCACAATGTTCCATGACCGTGTCATCACAATGCTGCATGGCCCTTCTCATCACAATGCTCCAGAATTCTTGTCATCACAATGTTCCATACCGTGTCATCACAATGCTCCATGGCCCTTGTCATCATAATGCTCCAGAATTCTTGTCATTACTATATTCCATGAACGTGTCATCACAATGCTCTATGGTGCTTGTCATCAGAATGCTCCAGAATTCTTGTCATCAGAATGTTCCATGACCGTGTCATCACAATGTTCCATGGCCCTTGTCATGACAATGCTCCAGAATTCTTCTCATCACAATGTTCCATGACAGTTTCAACACAATGCTCCATGGCCACTGTCATCACAATGTTCCAGATTTCTTGTCATCACTATGTTCCATGGCCGTTTCATCACAATGCTCCATGGCCCTTGTCATCATAATGCTCCAGAATTCTTGTCATTACTATATTCCATGAACGTGTCATCACAATGCTCTATGGCGCTTGTCATCAGAATGCTCCAGAATTCTTCTCATCACAATGTTCCATGACCGTATCATCACAATGCTCCATGGCCCTTGTCAGCACAATGCTCCAGAATTCTTCTCATCACAATGTTCCATGACCGTGTCATCACAATGCTCCATGGCCCTTGTCATCACAATGCTCCAGAATTCTTGTCATCACAATGTTCCATGACCGTGTCATCACAATGCTCCATGGCCTTTGTCATCACAATGCTCCGGAATTCTTCTCATCACATTGTTCCATGACCGTGTCATCACAATACTCCATGGCACTTTTCAGCACAATGCTCCAGAATTCCTGTCATCACAATGTTCCATGACCGTGTCATCACAATGCTGCATGGCCCTCCTCATCACAATGCTCCAGAATTCTTGTCATCACATTGTTCCATACCGTGTCATCCCAATGCTCCATGGCCATTGTCATCACAATGCTCCAGAATTCTTGTCATCACAATTTTCCATGGCCGTGTCATCACAATGCTCCATGGCCCTTGTCATGATAATGCTCCAGAATTCTTCTCATCACAATGTTCCATGACTGTGTCATCACAATGATCCATGGCCATTTTCATCACAATGCTCCAGAATTCTTGTCATCACAATGTTCCATGGGTGTGTCATCACAATGCTCCATGGCCCTTGTCATCATAATGCTCCAGAATTCTTGTCATCACAATGTTCCATGACCGTATCATCACAATGCTCCATGGCCCTTGTCAGCACAATGCTCCAGAATTCTTCTCATCACAATGTTCCATGACGGTGTCATCACAATGCTCCATGGCCCTTGTCATAACAATGCTCCAGAATTCTTGTCATCACAATGTTCTATGACCGTGTCATCACAATGCTCCATGGCCCTTGTCATGACAATGCTCCAGAATTCTTCTCATCACAATGTTCCATGACCGTGTCAACACAATGCTCCATGGCCACTGTCATCACAATGCTCCAGAATTCTTGTCATCACTATGTTCCATGGCAGTTTCATCACAATGCTCCATGGCCCTTGTCATCATAATGCTCCAGAATTCTTGTCATTACTATATTCCATGAACGTGTCATCAAAATGCTCTATGGCGCTTGTCATCAGAATGCTCCAGAATTCTTCTCATCACAATGTTCCATGACCGTGTCATCACAATGCTCCATCGCCTTTGTCATTAGAATGCTCCAGAATTCTTGTCATCACAATGTTCCATAACCGTGTCATCACAATGCTCCATGGCCCTTGTCAGCACAATGTTCCATGACACTTTTTGTCACAACACTCCATGACCACTGTCATCACAGAGTTCTCTGCCAATATCATCACAATGTTCCTTGTCACCTTTAATCACCATGCTCCATGCCCTTTCATCACAATGCTCCAGAAATCTTGTCATCGCAATCTTCCTTGACCATGTCATCACAATGCTCCATGACCCTTGTCATCACAATGATCCAGAATTCTTCTCATCACAATGTTCCATGACCGTGTCATCACAATGCTCCATGGCCCTTGTCATCACAATGCTCCGGAATTCTTCTCATCACATTGTTCCATGACCGTGTCATCACAATGCTACATGGCCCTTTTCAGCACAATGCTCCAGAATTCCTGTCAACACAATGTTCCATAACCGTGTCATCACAATGCTCCTTGGCCCTTGTCAGCACAATGTTCCATGACACTTTTTGTCACAACACTCCATGACCACTGTCATCACAGAGTTCTCTGCCAATATCATCACAATGTTCCTTGTCACCTTTAATCACCATGCTCCATGCCCTTTCATCACAATGCTCCAGAAATCTTGTCATCGCAATCTTCCTTGACCATGTCATCACAATGCTCCATGACCCTTGTCATCACAATGATCCAGAATTCTTCTCATCACAATGTTCCATGACCGTGTCATCACAATGCTCCATGGCCCTTGTCATGATAATGCTCCAGAATTCTTCTCATCACAATGATCCATGACCGTGTCATCACAATGATCCATGGCCATTTTCATCACAATGCTCCAGAATTCTTGTCATCACAATGTTCCATGGCTGTGTCATCACAATGCTCCATGGCCCTTGTCAGCACAATGCTCCAGAATTCTTCTCATCACAATGTTCCATGACCGTGTCATCACAATGCTCCTTGGCCCTTGTCATCACAATGCTCCAGAATTCTTGTCATCACAATGTTCCATGACCGTGTCATCACAATGCTCCATGGCCCTTGTCATGACAATGCTACAGAATTCTTCTCATCACAATGTTCCATGACCGTGTCATCACAATGCTCCATGGCCCTTGTCATCACAAAGCTCCGGAATTCTTCTCATCACATTGTTCCATGACCGTGTCATCACAATGCTCCATGGCACTTTTCAGCACAATGCTCCAGAATTCCTGTCATCACAATGTTCCATGACCGTGTAATCACAATGCTTCATGGCCCTTCTCATCACAATGCTCCAGAATTCTTGTCATCACATTGTTCCATACCGTGTCATCACAATGCTCCATGGCCATTGTCATCACAATGCTCCAGAATTCTTGTCATCACAATATTCCATGGCCGTGTCATCACAATGCTCCATGGCCCTTGTCATGATAATGCTCCAGAATTCTTCTCATCACAATGATCCATGACCGTGTCATCACAATGATCCATGGCCATTTTCATCACAATGCTCCAGAATTCTTGTCATCACAATGTTCCATGGCTGTGTCATCACAATGCTCCATGGTCCTTGTCATCATAATGCTCCAGAATTCTTGTCATCACAATGTTCCATGACTGTGTCATCACAATGCTCCATGGCCCTTGTCATCACAATGCTCCAGAATTCTTCTCATCACAATGTTCCATGACCGTGTCATCACAATGCTCCATGGCCCTTGTCATCACAATGCTCCAGAATTGTTGTCATCACAATGTTCCATGACCGTGTCATCACAATGCTCCATGGCCCTTGTCATGACAATGCTACAGAATTCTTCTCATCACAATGTTCCATGACCGTGTCATCACAATGCTCCATGGCCCTTGTCATCACAATGCTCCGGAATTCTTCTCATCACATTGTTCCATGACCGTGTCATCACAATGCTCCATGGCACTTTTCAGCACAATGCTCCAGAATTCCTGTCATCACAATGTTCCATGACCGTGTCATCACAATGCTGCATGGCCCTTCTCATCACAATGCTCCAGAATTCTTGTCATCACAATGTTCCATACCGTGTCATCACAATGCTCCATGGCCACTGTCATCACAATGCTCCAGAATTCTTGTCATCACTATGTTCCATGGCCGTTTCATCACAATGCTCCATGGCCCTTGTCATCATAATGCTCCAGAATTCTTGTCATTACTATATTCCATGAACGTGTCATCACAATGCTCTATGGCGCTTGTCATCAGAATGCTCCAGAATTCTTCTCATCACAATGTTCCATGACCGTGTCATCACAATGCTCCATGACCCTTGTCATCACTATGCTCCAGAATTCTTGTCATCACAATGTTCCATGGCTGTGTCATCACAATGCTCCATGACCCTTGTCATCACTATGCTCCAGAATTCTTGTCATCACAATGTTCCATGACCGTGTCATCACAATGCTCCATGGCCCTTGTCATCACAATGCTCCAGAATTCTTGTCATCACAATGTTCCATGACCGTGTCATCACAATGCTCCAAGGCCCTCGTCATCACAATGCTCCAGAATTCTTCTCATCACAATGTTCCATGACCGTGTCATCACAATGCTCCATGGCCATTGTCATTACAATGCTCCCGAATTCTTGTCATCACAATGTTCCATGGCCCTATCATCACAATGCTCCCTGGCCCTTGTCATCATAATGCTCCAGAATTCTTGTCATCACAATGTTTCATGACCGTGTCATCACAATGCTCCATGGCCCTTGTCATGACAATGCTCCAGAATTCTTCTCATCACAATGTTCCATGACCATGTCATCACAATGCTCCATGGCCATTGTCATCACAATGCTCCCGAATTCTTGTCATCACAATGTTCCATGACCGTGTCATCACAATGCTCCATGGCACTTGTCAGCACAATGTTCCATGACACTTTTTGTCACAATACTCCATGACCACTGTCATCACAGTGTTTTCTGCCCATATCTTCACAATGTTCCTTGTCACCTTTAATCACAATGCTCCATGCCCTTTCATCACAATGCTCCAGAAATCTTGTCATCGCAATGTTCCATGACCATGTCATCACAATGGTCCATGGCCCTTTTCAGCACAATGCTCGAGAATTCCTCTCATCACAATGTTCCATGACCGTGTCATCTCAATGTTACATGACCCTGGTCATCACAGATCTCCATGACCTTTGTCATCACAATGCTCTATGTCGCTTTTCATCACAATTCTCAATGACCACTTTAATCACTATGCTCGCTGACCATTTTCATCATATTTCTCTAGTGTCATTACAGTACCCCATGGCCCCTTTCTTCACAATGCTCCATGATGCCTGTCATCACAATGCTCCATGGCTTTTGTTAACACAATGCTTCAGGACCAGTTTCATCACAGTTCTCCATCCCCTTTGTCATCATGGTGCACCATGAAACCTTTCATTAAAATGCTCCATGACACTAGTCATCACAATACTCCATGGCCTTTATCGTCACAATGCTCCCATGCACTTTTTATCACGATGTTCCATGAATACTTTCATCACATTGCTCCATGACCATTGTCATCACAATAGTCAATACCCTTGTCAACACAATGCTGCATAATCCCTGTCATCACAATTCTCCATGTCTGCTGTCATCACAATAATCCAGGACAATTTTCATCACAGTGCTTCATGCCCCCAGTCATCACAGTGCTCCATGATACCTTTCATCACAATTCCTAGATGATCAATGTCATCACAATGCCCCATGACACTTGTCATCACAATTCGCTATGACCCTTATCATCACAATACTCGATGAACCGTGTCATCACAGTGTTCCAGGACACATGTCATCACAATGATCCATGTCTACTTCCATCACAATGCTCCAATACCACTGTCATCACAATGCTCCATGGCCCCTGTTATCATATTGCTCCATGATCTCTTTCATCACAATGCTCCATGACCACTGCCATCACCATGCCTCATAACGGCTCTCATCTCAATGCTCCATGGCCCCATTCATCACAATGCTCCATGAACTCTGTCATCACAATGTACCCTGCCCTTTTCATCACAAAGCTCCGTGGGCCCTGTCATCACAATGCTCCATGCCCTTGTCATCAAAATGCTCCAGAACTCTTGTCATCATAATGCTCCATGCAAATGTCATCAAAATGCCCCATGACACTTGTCATCACAATGCTCCATGGCCTTTGTCATCACAATGTTCCATGGCCCCTGTTATCACAGTGCTCCATGATACCTTTCATCGCAAATCTAGATGACCACTGTCATCACAATGCCCCATGACAGATGTCATCATAATTTGCCATGGTCCTTGTCATCACAATACTCCATGAACCGTGTCATCACAAGGTTCCAGGACACTTGTCATCACAATGATCCAAGCTCACATTCATCACAGTGTTCCATGAAACCTGTCATCTCAATGCTCCATAGCTTTGAATTCACAATGCTCCATGGCCCCTGTAATCACAATGCTCCATGACGCCTTTCATCACAATGTTCCAAGACCGCTGTCAACACAATGCCCCATGATGCCTGCCATCACAAATCTCCGTGGCCTCTCTTACCAAAGAGCTCCATGATCCCTGTCAGCACAATGTTCCATGACACTTTTTGTCACAATACTCCATGACCACTGTCATCACAGAGTTCTCTGCCAATATCATCACAATGTTCCTTGTCACCTTTAATCACAATGCTCCATACCCTTTCACCACAATGCTCCAGAAATCTTGTCATCGCAATGTTCCTTGACCGTGTCATCACAATTCTCCATGAACCTTGTCATCACAATTCTCCAGAATTCTTGTCATCACAATGTTCCTTGGCCGTGTCATCACAATGCTCCATGGCCCTTGTCATGACAATGCTCCAGAATTATGCTCATCACAATGTTCCATGACCGTGTCATCACAATGCTCCATGGCCATTGTCATCACAATGCTCCAGAATTCTTGTCATCACAATGTTCCATGGCCGTGTCATCACAATGCTCCATGGCCCTTGTCATCATAATGCTCCAGAATTATTGTCATCACAATGTTCCATGACTGTATCATCACAATGCTCCATGGCCCTTGTCAGCACAATGCTCCAGAATTCTTCTCATCACAATGTTCCATGACCGTGTCATCACAATGCTCCATGGCCCTTGTCATCACAGTGCTCCAGAATTCTTGTCATCACAATGTTCCATGACCGTGTCATCACAATGCTGCATGGCCCTTGTCAGCACAATGCTCCAGAATTCTTCTCATCACAGTGTTCCATGACCGTGTCATCACAATGCTCCATGGCCATTGTCATCACAATGCTACAGAATTCTTGTCATCACAATGTTTCATGGCCGTGTCATCACAATGCTCCATGGCCCTTGTTATCATAATGCTCCAGAATTCTTGTCATCACAATGCTCCATGACCATATCATCACAATGCTCCTTGGCCCTTGTCAGCACAATGCCCCAGAATTCTTCTCATGACTATGTTCCATGACCGTGTCATCACAATGCTCCATGGCCCTTGTCATGGCAATGCTGCAGAATTCTTGTCATCACAATGTTCCATGACCGTGTCATCACAATGCTCCATGACCCGTGTCATCACAATGCTCCAGAATTCTTGTCATCACCATGTTCCATGACCATGTCATCACAATGGTCCATGGCCCTTGTCAGCACAATGCTCCAGAATTCTTGTCATCACCATGTTCCATGACCGTGTGATCACAATGCTACATGACCCTGGTCATCACAGTTCTCCATGACCTTTGTCATCACAATGCTCTATGTCGCTTTTCATCACAATTCTCAATGACCACTTTAATCACTATGCTCGCTGACCATTTTCATCATATTTCTCTAGTGTCATTACAATACCCCATGGCCCCTTTCTTCACAATGCTCCATGATGCCTGTCATCACAATGCTCCATGGCTTTTGTTATCACAATGCTCCAGGACCAGTTTCATCACAATTCTCCATCCCCTTTGTCATCATGGTGCACAATGAAACCTTTCATTAAAATGCTCCATGACACTAGTCATCACAATACTCCATGGCCTTTATCGTCACAATGCTCCCATGCACTTTTCATCACGATGTTCCATGAATACTTTCATCACATTGCTCCATGACCATTGTCATCACAATAGTCCATACCCTTGTCAAAACAATGCTGCATAATCCCTGTCATCACAATTCTCCATGACTGCTGTCATCACAATAATCCAGGACAATTTTCATCACAGTGCTCCATGATACCTTTCATCACAATTCCTAGATGATCAATGTCATCACAATGCCCCATGACACTTGTCATCACAATTCGCTATGACCCTTGTCATCACAATACTCGATGAACCGTGTCATCACAGTGTTCCAGGACACATGTCATCACAATGATCCATGTCTACTTCCATCACAATGCTCCAATACCCCTGTCATCACAATGCTCCATGGCCCCTGTTATCATATTGCTCCATGATCTCTTTCATCACAATGCTCCATGACCACTGTCATCACCATGCCTCATAACGGCTCTCATCTCAATGCTCCATGGCCCCTTTCATCACAATGCTCCATGAACCCTGTCATCACAATGTACCCTGCCCTTTTCATCACAAAGCTCCGTGGGCCCTGTCATCACAATGCTCCATGCCCTTGTCATCAAAATGCTCCAGAACTCTTGTCATCATCATGCTCCATGCCAATGTCATCAAAATGCCCCATGACACTTGTCATCACAATGCTCCATGGCCTTTGTCATCACAATGTTCCATGGCCCCTGTCATCACAGTGCTCCATGATACCTTTCATCGCAAATCTAGATGACCACTGTCATCACAATGCCCCATGACAGATGTCATCACAATTCGCCATGGTCCTTGTCATCACAATGCTCCATGAACCGTGTCATCACAAGGTTCCAGGACACTTGTCATCACAATGATCCAAGATCACATTCATCACAGTGCTCCATGAACCCTGTCACCTCAATGCTCCATAGCCTTTGTATTCACAATGCTCCATGGCCCCTGTAATCACAGTGCTCCATGACCCTTTTCATCACAAGGCTCCAAGACCGCTCTCAACACAATGCCCCATGACGCCTGACATCACAAATCTCCATAGCCTCTCTTACCAAAAAGCTCCATGATCGCTGTCAGCAGAATGTTCCATGACACTTTTCGTCACAATACTGCAAGACCACTGTCATCACAGAGTTCTCTGCCCATATCATCACAATGTTCCTTGTCACCTTTAATCATAATGCTCCATGCCCTTTAATCACAATGCTCCAGAAATCTTTTTCATCGCAATGTTCCTTGACTGTGTCATCACAATGCTCCATGGCCGTCATCAGCACAATGCTCCAGAATTCTTGTCATCACAATGTTCCATGACCGTGTCATCACAATGCTCCATGGCCCTTGTCATCACAGTGCTCCGGAATTCTTCTGATCACATTGTTCCATGACCGTGTCATCACAATGCTCCATGGCCCTTTTCAGCACAATGCTCCATAATTCCTGTCATCACAATGTTCCATGACCGTGTCATCACAATGCTCCATGGCCCTTGTCATCACAATGCTCCAGAATTATTGTCATCACAATGTTCCATACCGTGTCATCACAATGCTCCATGGCCATTGTCATCACAATGCTCCAGAATTCTTGTCATCTCATTGTTCCATTGCTGTGTCATAACAGTGCTCCATGGCCCTTGTCATCATAATGCTCCAGAATTCTTTTCATCACAATGTTCCATGACCGTGTCATCACAATGTTCCATGGCCGTGTCATCACAATGCTCCATGGCCGTTGTCATCATAATGCTCCAGAATTCTTCTCATGACAATGTTCCATGACCGTGTCATCACAATGCTCCATGGTCCTTGTCATGACAATGCTCCAAAATTCTTCTCGTCACAATGTTCCATGACCGTTTCATCACAATGCTCCATGACCCTTGTCATCACAATGCTCCAGAATTCTTGTCATCACAATGTTCCATGACCATGTCATCACAATGGTCCATGGCCCTTGTCAGCACAATGCTCCAGAATTTTTGTCATCACAATGTTCCATGACCGTGTCATCACAATGCTACATGTCCCTGGTCATCACAGTTCTCCATGATCTTTGCCATCACAATGCTCTATGTCGCTTTTCATCACAATTCTCAATGACCACTTTAATCACTGTGCTCGCTGACCATTTTCATCATATTTCTCTAGTGTCATTACAATACCCCATGGCCCCTTTCTTCACAATGCTCCATGATGCCTGTCATCACAATGCTCCCTGGCTTTTGTTATCACAATGCTCCAGGACCAGTTTCATCACAATTCTCCATCCCCTTTGTCATCATGGTGCACAATGAAACCTTTTATTAAAATGCTCCATGACACTAGTCATCACAATATTCCATGGCCTTTATCGTCACAATGCTCCCATGCATTTTTCATCACGATATTCCATGAATACTTTCATCACATTGCTCCATGACCATTGTCATCACAATAGTCCATACCCTTGTCAACACAATGCTGCATAATCCCTGTCATCACAATTCTCCATGACTGCTGTCATCACAATAATCCAGGACAATTTTCATCACAGTGCTCCATGATACCTTTCATCACAATTCCTAGATGATCAATGTCATCACAATGACCCATGACACTTGTCATCACAATTCGATATGACCCTTGTCATCACAATACTCGATGAACCGTGTCATCACAGTGTTCCAGGACACATTTCATCACAATGATCCATGTCTACTTCCATCACAATGCTCCAATACCCCTGTCATCACAATGCTCCATGGCCCCTCTTATCATATTGCTCCATGATCTCTTTCATCACAATGCTTCATGACAACTGTCATCACCATGCCTCATAACGGCTCTCATCTCAATGCTCCATGGCCCCTTTCATCACAATGCTCCATGAACCCTGTCATCACAATGTACCCTGCCCTTTTCATCACAAAGCTCCGTGGGCCCTGTCATCACAATGCTCCATGCCCTTGTCATCACAATGTTCCAGGACACTTGTCATCACAATGATCCAAGATCACATTCATCACAGTGCTCCATGAACCCTGTCATCTCAATGCTCCATAGCCTTTGAATTCAGAATGCTCCATGGCCCCTGTAATCACAATGCTCCATGACGCCTTTCATCACAATGCTCCAAGACCGCTGTCAACACAATGCCCCATGATGCCTGCCATCACAAATCTCCATGGCCTCTCTTACCAAAGAGCTCCATGATCCCTGTCAGCACAATGTTCCTTGACAGTTTTCGTCACAATACTAAATTTCCTGTCTCATCACAGAGTTCTCTGCCCATATCATCAAAATGTTCCTTGTCACCTTTAATCACAATGCTCCATACCCTTTCACCACAATGCTCCATAAATCTTGTCATCGCAATGTTCCTTGACCGTGTCATCACAATTCTCCATGAACCTTGTCATCACAATTCTCCAGAATTCTTGTCATCTCAATGTTCCATGACCGTGTCATCACAATGCTCCATGGCCCTTGTCATGACAATGCTCCAGAATTCTTCTCATCACAATGTTCCATGACCGTGTCATCACAATGCTCCATGGCCATTGTCATCACAATGCTCCAGAATTCTTGTCATTACAATTTTCCATGACCGTGTCATCACAATGCTCCATGGCCCTTGTCATCACAATGCTACAGAATTCTTGTCCTCACAATGTTCCATGACCGTGTCATCACAATGCTCCATGGCCCTTGTCATCACAATGCTCCAGAATTCTTGTCCTCACAATGTTCCATGACTGTGTCATCACAATGCTCCATGGCCCTTGTCATGACAATGCTCCAGAATTCTTCTCATCACAATGTTCCATGACCGTGTCATCACAATGCTCCATGGCCATTGTCATCACAATGCTCCCGAATTCTTCTCATCACAATGTTCCATGGCCCTGTCATCACAATGCTCCATGGCCCTTGTCATCATAATGCTCCAGAATTCTTCTCATCACAATGTTCCATGACCGTGTCATCACAATGCTCCATGGCCCTTGTCATCATAATGCTCCACAATTCTTGTCATCACAATGTTCCATGACCGTGTCATCACAATGCTCCATGGCCCTTGTCATGACAATGCTCCAGAATTCTTCTCGTCACAATGTTCCATGACCGTTTCATCACAATGCTCCATGACCCTTGTCATCACAATGCTCCAGAATTCTTGTCATCACAATGTTCCATGACCATGTCATCACAATGGTCCATGGCCCTTGTCAGCACAATGCTCCAGAATTCTTGTCATCACAATGTTCCATGACCGTGTCATCACAATGCTACATGACCGTGGTCATCACAGTTCTACATGATCTTTGTCATCACAATGCTCTATGTCGCTTTTCATCACAATTCTCAATGACCACTTTAATCACTGTGCTCGCTGACCATTTTCATCATATTTCTCTAGTGTCATTACAATACCCCATGGCCCCTTTCTTCACAGTGCTCCATGATGCCTGTCATCACAATGCTCCATGGCTTTTGTTATCACAATGCTCCAGGACCAGTTTCATCACAATTCTCCATCCCCTTTGTCATCATGGTGCACAATGAAACCTTTCATTAAAATGCTCCATGACACTAGTCATCACAATACTCCATGGCCTTTATCGTCACAATGCTCCCATGCACTTTTCATCACGATGTTCCATGAATACTTTCATCACATTGCTCCATGACCATTGTCATCACAATAGTCCATACCCTTGTCAACACAATGCTGCATAATCCCTGTCATCACAATTCTCCATGACTGCTGTCATCAAAATAATCCAGGACAATTTTCATCACAGTGCTCCATGATACCTTTCATCACAATTCCTAGATGATCAATGTCATCACAATGCCCCATGACACTTGTCATCACAATTCGCTATGACCCTTTTCATCACAATACTCGATGAACCGTGTCATCACAGTTTTCCAGGACACATGTCATCACAATGATCCATGTCTACTTCCATCACAATGCTCCAATACCCCTGTCATCACAATGCTCCATGGCCCCTCTTATCATATTGCTCCATGATCTCTTTCATCACAATGCTCCATGACCACTGTCATCACCATGCCTCATAACGGCTCTCATCTCAATGCTCCATGGCCCCTTTCATCACAATGCTCCATGAACCCTGTCATCACAATGTACCCTGCCCTTTTCATCACAAAGCTCCGTGGGCCCTGTCATCACAATGCTCCATGCCCTTGTCATCAAAATGCTCCAGAACTCTTGTCATCATCATGCTCCATGCCAATGTCATCAAAATGCCCCATGACACTTGTCATCACAATGCTACATGGCCTTTGTCATCACAATGTTCCATGGCCCCTGTCATCACAGTGCTCCATGATACTTTTCATCACAAATCTAGATGACCACTGTCATCACAATGCCCCATGACAGATGTCATCACAATTCGCCATGGTCCTTGTCATCACAATGCTCCATGAACCATGTCATCACAAGGTTCCAGGACACTTGTCATCACAATGATCCAAGATCACATTCATTACAGTGCTCCATGAACCCTGTCATCTCAATGCTCCATAGCCTTTGTATTCACAATGCTCCATGGCCCCTGTAATCACAGTGCTCCATGACCCTTTTCATCACAAGGCTCCAAGACCGCTCTCAACACAATGCCCCATGACGCCTGACATCACAAATCTCCATAGCCTCTCTTACCAAAAAGCTCCATGATCGCTGTCAGCAGAATGTTCCATGACACTTTTCGTCACAATACTGCAAGACCACTGTCATCACAGAGTTCTCTGCCCATATCATCACAATGTTCCTTGTCACCTTTAATCACAATGCTCCATGCCCTTTCATCACAATGCTCCAGAAATCTTTTTCATCGCAATGTTCCTTGACTGTGTCATCACAATGTTCCATGGCCGTCATCAGCACAATGCTCCAGAATTCTTGTCATCACAATGTTCGATGACCGTGTCATCACAATGCTATATGGCCCTTGTCATCACAATGCTCCGAAATTCTTCTCATCACCTTGTTCCATGACCGTGCCATCACAATGCTCCATGGCCCTTGTCATCACAATGCTCCAGAATACTTGTCATCACAATGTTCCATACCGTGTCATCACAATGCTCCATGGCCATTGTCATCACAATGCTCCAGAATTCTTGTCATCACAATGTTCCATACCGTGTCATCACAATGCTCCATGGCCCTTGTCATCATAATGCTCCAGAATTCTTGTCATTACTATATTCCAAGAACGTGTCATCACAATGCTCTATGGCGCTTGTCATCAGAATGCTCCAGAATACTTGTCATCACAATGTTCCATGACCGTGTCATCACAATGCTCCATGGCCCTTGTCAGCACAATGCTCCAGAATTCTTCTCATCACAATGTTCCATGACCGTGTCATCACAATGCTCCATGGCCCTTGTCATCACAATGCTCCAGAATTCTTGTCATCACAATGTTCCATGACCGTGGCATCACAATGCTCCATGGCCCTTGTCATGACAGTGCTCCAGAATTCTTCTCATCACAATGTTCCATGACCGTGTCATCACAATGCTCCATGGCCATTGTCATCACAATGCTCCCGAATTCTTGTCATCACAATGTTCCATGGCCCTGTCATCACAATGCTCCATGGCCCTTGTCATCATAATGCTCCAGAATTCTTGTCATCACAATGTTCCCTGACCGTGTCATCACAATGTTACATGACCCTGGTCATCACAGATCTCCATGACCTTTGTCATCACAATGCTCTATGTCGCTTTTCATCACAATTCTCAATGACCACTTTAATCACTATGCTCGCTGACCATTTTCATCATATTTCTCTAGTGTCATTACAATACCCCATGGCCCCTTTCTTCACAATGCTCCATGATGCCTGTCATCACAATGCTCCATGGCTTTTGTTATCACAATGCTCCAGGACCAGTTTCATCACAATTCTCCATCCCCTTTGTCATCATGGTGCACAATGAAACCTTTCATTAAAATGCTCCATGACACTAGTCATCACAATACTCCATGGCCTTTATCGTCACAATGCTCCCATGCACTTTTCATCACGATGTTCCATGAATACTTTCATCACATTGCTCCATGACCATTGTCATCACAATAGTCCATACCCTTGTCAACACAATGCTGCATAATCCCTGTCATCACAATTCTCCATGACTGCTGTCATCACAATAATCCAGGACAATTTTCATCACAGTGCTTCATGCCCCCAGTCATCACAGTGCTCCATGATACCTTTCATCACAATTCCTAGATGATCAATGTCATCACAATGCCCCATGACACTTGTCATCACAATTCGCTATGACCCTTGTCATCACAATACTCGATGAACCGTGTCATCACAGTGTTCCAGGACACATGTCATCACAATGATCATGTCTACTTCCATCACAATTCTCCAATACCCCTGTCATCACAATGCTCCATGGCCCCTGTTATCATATTGCTCCATGATCTCTTTCATCACAATGCTCCATGACCACTGTCATCACCATGCCTCATAACGGCTCTCATCTCAATGCTCCATGGCCCCTTTCATCACAAAGCTCCATGAACCCTGTCATCACAATGTACCCTGCCCTTTTCATCACAAAGCTCCGTGGGCCCTGTCATCACAATGCTCCATGCCCTTGTCATCAAAATGCTCCAGAACTCTTGTCATCATAATGCTGCATGCCAATGTCATCAAAATGCCCCATGACACTTGTCATCACAATGCTCCATGGCCTTTGTCATCACAATGTTCCATGGCCCCTGTTATCACAGTGCTCCATGATACCTTTCATCGCAAATCTAGATGACCACTGTCATCACAATGCCCCATGACAGATGTCATCACAATTTGCCATGGTCCTTGTCATCACAATGCTCCATGAACCGTGTCATCACAAGGTTCCAGGACACTTGTCATCACAATGATCCAAGCTCACATTCATCACAGTGTTCCATGAACCCTGTCATCTCAATGCTCCATAGCCTTTGAATTCACAATGCTCCATGGCCCCTGTAATCACAATGCTCCATGACGCCTTTCATCACAATGCTCCAAGACCGCTCTCAACACAAAGCCCCATGATGTCTGCCATCACAAATCTCCATGGCCTCTCTTACCAAAGAGCTCCATGATCCCTGTCAGCACAATGTTCCAAGACAGTTTTCGTCACAATACTCCATGTCCTGTCTCATCACAGAGTTCTCTGCCCATATCATCACAATGTTCCTTGTCACCTTTAATCACAATTCTCCATACCCTTTCACCACAATGCTCCAGAAACCTTGTCATCGCAATGTACCTTGACCGTGTCATCACAATTCTCCATGAACCTTGTCATCACAATGCTCCAGAATTCTTGTCATCAAAATGTTCCATGGCCGTGTCATCACAATGCTCCATGGCCCTTGTCATCATAATGCTCCAGAATTCTTTTCATCACAATGATCCATGGCCGTGTCATCACAATGCTCCATGGCCCTTGTCAGCACAATGCTCCAGAATTCCTCTCATCACAATGTTCCATGACCGTGTCATCACAATGCTCCATGGCCCTTGTCATCACAATGCTCCAGAATTCTTTTCATCACAATGTTCCATACCGTGTCATCACAATGCTCCATGGCCATTGTCATCACAATGCTCCAGAATTCTTGTCATCACAATGTTCCATGGCCGGGTCATCACAATGCTCCATGGCCCTTGTCATGACAATGCTCCAGAATTCTTCTCATCACAATGTTCCATGACCGTGTCATCACAATGCTCCATGGCCATTGTCATCACAATGCTGCAGAATTCTTGTCATCACAATGTTCCATGGCTGTGTCATCACAATGCTCCATGGCCCTTGTCATCATAATGCTCCAGAACACTTGTCATCACAATGTTCCATGACCGTATCATCACAATGCTCCATGGACCTTGTCATCAGAATGCTCCAGAATTCTTCTCATCACAATGTTCCATGACCGTGTCAGCACAATGCTCCATGGCCCTTGTCATCACAATGCTCCAGAATTCTTGTCATCACAATGTTCCATGACCGTGTCATCACAATGCTCCATGGCCCTTTTCAGCACAATGCTCCAGAATTCCTGTCATCACAATGTTCCATGACCTTGTCATCACAATGCTCCATGGCTCTTGTCATGACAATGCTACAGAATTCTTCTCATCACAATGTTCCATGACCGTGTCATCACAATGCTCCAAGGCCCTTGTCATCACAATGCTCCGGAATTCTTCTTATCACATTGTTCCATGACCGTGTCATCACAATGCTCCATGGCACATTTCAGCACAATGCTCCAGAATTCCTGTCATCACAATGTACCATGACCGTTTCATTTCATCACAATGCTGCATGGCGCTTATCATCACAATGCTCCAGAATTCTTGTCATCACATTGTTCCATACCGTGTCATCACAATGCTCCATGGCCATTGTCATCACAATGCTCCAGAATTCTTGTCATCACAATGTTCCATGAAAGTGTCAACACAATGCTCCATGGCCCTTGTCATCACAATGCTCCAGAATTCTTCTCATCACAATGTTCCATGACCGTGTCATCACAATGCTCCATGGCCCTTGTCATCACAATGCTCCAGAATTCTTGTCATCACAATGTTCCATGACCGTGTCATCACAATGCTCCATGGCCCTTGTCATGACAATGCTCCAGAATTCTTCTCATCACAATGTTCCATGACCGTGTCAACACAATGCTCCATGGCCACTGTCATCACAATGCTCCAGAATTCTTGTCATCACAATGTTCCATGGCCGTTTCATCACAATGCTCCATGGCCCTTGTCATCATAATGCTCCAGAATTCTTCTCATCACAATGTTCCATGACCGTGTCATCACAATGCTCCATCGCCTTTGTCATCAGAATGCTCCAGAATTCTTGTCATCACAATGTTCCATGACCGTGTCATCACAATGCTCCATGGCCCTTGTCATCACAATGCTCCGGAATTCTTCTCATCACATTGTTCCATGACTGTGTCATCACAAAGCTCCATGGCCCTTTTCAGCACAATGCTCCAGAATTCCTGTCATCACAATGTTCCATGACCGTGTCATCACTATGCTCCATGGCCCTTGTCATCACAATGCTCCAGAATTCTTGTCATCACAATGTTCCATACCATGTCATCACAATGCTCCATGGCCATTGTCATCACAATGCTCCAGAATTCTTGTCATCACAATGTTCCATGGCCGTGTCATCACAATGCTCCATGTCCCTTGTCATGACAATGCTCCAGAATTCTTCTCATCACAATGTTCCATGACCGTGTCATCAAAATGCTCCAAGGCCTTTGTCATCACAATGCTCCAGAATTCTTGTCATCACAATGTTCCATGGCTGTGTCATCACAATGCTCCATGGCCCTTGTCAGCACAATGCTCCAGAATTCTTCTCATCACAATGTTCCATGACCGTGTCATCACAAAGCTCCATCGCCTTTGTCATCATAATGCTCCAGAATTCTTGTCATCACAATGTTCCATGACCGTATCATCACAATGCTCCATGGCCCTTGTCAGCACAATGCTCCAGAATTCTTCTCATCACAATTTTCCATGACCGTGTGATCACAATTCTCCATGGCCCTTCTCAGCACAATGCTCCAGAATTCTTGTCATCACAATGTTCCATGACCATGTCATCACAATGCTCCATGGCCATGGTCATCACAATGCTCCAGAATTCTTGTCATCACAATGTTCCTTGACCGTGTCATCACAATGCTCCATGGCCCTTGTCAGCACAATGTTCCATGACACTTTTTTCACAATACTCCGTGACCACTGTCATCACAGAGTTCTCCGCCAATATCATCACAATGTTCCTTGTCACCTTTAATCACAATGCTCCATGCCCTTTCATCACAATGCTCCAGAAATCTTGTCATCGCAATGTTCCTTGACCATGTCATCACAATGCTCCATGACCCTTGTCATCACAATGATCCAGAATTCTTCTCATCACAATGTTCCATGACCGTGTCATCACAATGCTCCATGGCCCTTGTCAGCACCATGCTCCGGAATTCTTCTCATCACAATGTTCCATGACCGTGTCATCACAAAGCTCCATGGCCCTTGTCAGCACAATGCTCCAGAATTCTTGTCATCACAATGTTCCATGGCCGTGTCATCACAATGCTCCATGGCCCTTGTCATGACAATGCTCCAGAATTCTTCTCATCACAATGTTCCATGACCGTGTCATCAAAATGCTCCATGGCCATTGTCATCACAATGCTCCAGAATTCTTGTCATCACAATGTTCCATGGCTGTGTCATCACAATGCTCCATGGCCCTTGTCATCATAATGCTCCAGAATTCTTGTCATCACAATGTTCCATGACCGTATCATCACAATGCTCCATGGCCCTTGTCAGCACAATGCTCCAGAATTCTTCTCATCGCAATGTTCCATGACCGTGTCATCACAATGTTACATGACCCTGGTCATCACAGTTCTCCATGACCTTTGTCATCACAATGCTCTATGTCGCTTTTCATCACAATTCTCAATGACCACTTTAATCACTATGCTCGCTGACCATTTTCATCATATTTCTCTAGTGTCATTACAATACCCCATGGCCCCTTTCTTCACAATGCTCCATGATGCCTGTCATCACAATGCTCCATGGCTTTTGTTATCACAATGCTCCAGGACCAGTTTCATCACAATTCTCCATCCCCTTTGTCATCATGGTGCACAATGAAACCTTTCATTAAAATGCTCCATGACACTAGTCATCACAATACTCCATGGCCTTTATCGTCACAATGCTCCCATGCACTTTTCATCACGATGTTCCATGAATACTTTCATCACATTGCTCCATGACCATTGTCATCACAATAGTCCATACCCTTGTCAACACAATGCTGCATAATCCCTGTCATCACAATTCTCCATGACTGCTGTCATCACAATAATCCAGGACAATTTTCATCACAGTGCTTCATGCCCCCAGTCATCACAGTGCTCCATGATACCTTTCATCACAATTCCTAGATGATCAATGTCATCACAATGCCCCATGACACTTGTCATCACAATTCGCTATGACACTTGTCATCACAATACTCGATGAACCGTGTCATCACAGTGTTCCAGGACACATGTCATCACAATGATCCATGTCTACTTCCATCACAATGCTCCAATACCCCTGTCATCACAATGCTCCATGGCCCCTCTTATCATATTGCTCCATGATCTCTTTCATCACAATGCTCCATGACCACTGTCATCACCATGCCTCATAACGGCTCTCATCTCAATGCTCCATGGCCCCTTTCATCACAATGCTCCATGAACCCTGTCATCACAATGTACCCTGCCCTTTTCATCACAAAGCTCCGTGGGCCCTGTCATCACAATGCTCCATGCCCTTGTCATCAAAATGCTCCAGAACTCTTGTCATCATCATGCTCCATGCCAATGTCATCAAAATGCCCCATGACACTTGTCATCACAATGCTCCATGGCCTTTGTCATCACAATGTTCCATGGCCCCTGTTATCACAGTGCTCCATGATACCTTTCATCGCAAATCTAGATGACCACTGTCATCACAATGCCCCATGACAGATGTCATCACAATTCGCCATGGTCCTTGTCATCACAATGCTCCATGAACCGTGTCATCACAAGGTTCCAGGACACTTGTCATCACAATGATCCAAGCTCACATTCATCACAGTGTTCCATGAACCCTGTCATCTCAATGCTCCATAGCCTTTGAATTCACAATGCTCCATGGCCCCTGTAATCACAATGCTCCATGACGCCTTTCATCACAATGCTCCAAGACCGCTCTCAACACAATGCCCCATGATGTCTGCCATCACAAATCTCCATGGCCTCTCTTACCAAAGAGCTCCATGATCCCTGTCAGCACAATGTTCCAAGACAGTTTTCGTCACAATACTCCATGTCCTGTCTCATCACAGAGTTCTCTGCCCATATCATCACAATGTTCCTTGTCACCTTTAATCACAATGCTCCATACCCTTTCACCACAATGCTCCAGAAATCTTGTCATCGCAATGTTCCTTGACCGTGTCATCACAATTCTCCATGAACCTTGTCATCACAATGATCCAGAATTCTTGTCATCAGAATGTTCCATGACCGTGTCATCACAATGCTCCATGGCCCTTGTTATGACAATGCTCCGGAATTCTTCTCATCACATTGTTCCATGACCGTGTCATCACAATGCTCGATGGCCCTTTTCAGCACAATGCTCCAGAATTCCTGTCATCACAATGTTCCATGACCGTGTCATCACAATGCTCCATGGCCCTTGTCATCACAATGCTCCAGAATTCTTGTCATCACAATGTTCCATATCGTGTCATCAAAGTGCTCCATGGCCATTGTCATCACAATGCTCCAGAATTCTTGTCATCACAATGTTCCATGGCTGTGTCATCACAATGCTCCATGGCCCTTGTCATCATAATGCTCCAGAACTCTTGTCATCACAATGTTCCATGACCGTATCATCACAATGCTCCATGGCCCTTGTCATCAGAATGCTCCAGAATTCTTCTCATCACAATGTTCCATGACCGTGTCATCACAATGCTCCATGGCCCTTGTCATCACAATGCTCCAGAATTCTTGTCATCACAATGTTCCATGACCGTGTCATCACAATGCTCCATGGCCCTTTTCAGCACAATGCTCCAGAATTCCTGTCATCACAATGTTCCATGACCTTGTCATCACAATGCTCCATGGTGCTTGTCATCACAATGCTCCAGAATTCTTGTCATCACAATGTTCCATACCGTGTCATCACAATGCTGCATGGCCATTGTCATGACAATGCTCCAGAATTCTTCTCATCACAATGTTCCATGACCGTGTCATCACAATGCTCCATGGCCATTGTCATCACAATGCTCCAGAATTCTTGTCATTACAATTTTCCATGACCGTGTCATCACAATGCTCCATGGCCCTTGTCATCACAATGCTACAGAATTCTTGTCCTCACAATGTTCCATGACCGTGTCATCACAATGCTCCATGGCCCTTGTCATCACAATGCTCCAGAATTCTTGTCCTCACAATGTTCCATGACTGTGTCATCACAATGCTCCATGGCCCTTGTCATGACAATGCTCCAGAATTCTTCTCATCACAATGTTCCATGACCGTGTCATCACAATGCTCCATGGCCATTGTCATCACAATGCTCCCGAATTCTTCTCATCACAATGTTCCATGGCCCTGTCATCACAATGCTCCATGGCCCTTGTCATCATAATGCTCCAGAATTCTTCTCATCACAATGTTCCATGACCGTGTCATCACAATGCTCCATGGCCCTTGTCATCATAATGCTCCACAATTCTTGTCATCACAATGTTCCATGACCGTGTCATCACAATGCTCCATGGCCCTTGTCATGACAATGCTCCAGAATTCTTCTCGTCACAATGTTCCATGACCGTTTCATCACAATGCTCCATGACCCTTGTCATCACAATGCTCCAGAATTCTTGTCATCACAATGTTCCATGACCATGTCATCACAATGGTCCATGGCCCTTGTCAGCACAATGCTCCAGAATTCTTGTCATCACAATGTTCCATGACCGTGTCATCACAATGCTACATGACCGTGGTCATCACAGTTCTACATGATCTTTGTCATCACAATGCTCTATGTCGCTTTTCATCACAATTCTCAATGACCACTTTAATCACTGTGCTCGCTGACCATTTTCATCATATTTCTCTAGTGTCATTACAATACCCCATGGCCCCTTTCTTCACAGTGCTCCATGATGCCTGTCATCACAATGCTCCATGGCTTTTGTTATCACAATGCTCCAGGACCAGTTTCATC